>NC_056735.1:336972178-337089678 GCF_019279795.1 Protopterus annectens
CATGACACCCAACACACAACCATAAACGTGAGATATTGTTGAAGTTCACACACACACAAATATGTGGTGGACTTCAGAGTGCAACATATGGAAAGCTCACACTGGGCATGCTCGCACACTTTGATAAATGAGGCATATGTCAGACAACATGCCATGGAAAGGCTGAACTGGGCATGCTCACACACTTAGATATCTCCGTTTAGCAGTTGGCCACACATATCTGGTATTTGTACGTGTCAGTCCAGGAACCAACCACAACACAGCAATCTGCCCAGTGCACACAGTAAATGACTACAGAGACATAAGTGATATAGTGGAGTGCCGTCATATGCAAACATCTTCCACAGATACACAAGTTGGTCATAGGAACAGGGAATGCTATGGCAATAAAGACCTGCAAACAGTAGAACAGCACAACAAATATTGTGCATCCGACAATTGAACATATGGGTGTAGAGGTCAATACTAGGCTTGTTGCCCTAGGGAATGACAGCTCAGCCAGAGTGTGCTTGGCATCTGCATCCCCAGGACAGTAGGCTACTGTGGCACTGTAAAGTAGGTCACAGAAGGCAACATGTGAGGCTAGTGAGCTGTGCCTCTGTCAAGCAGGGGCACCGTGGAGGTCCCAGGGATTGAATGTGCTAAGCCACAGACATGTTGTCGGTGTGTGCTGGGAGAGGGTTGCTGAGGATCTCTGACAGTAGGTGTCCATCAACCATCAATAACAGACTGAGGGGAGCCCTATCTGCATTCTCTGGACGATTCCACTGTCAACACTGTGTTGTAATGATTATGTGTGAATGAAGTGCCATGCCGGAACTGTTCACAGATTTCCTCCCTCTGTGGGCTACAGCTCTGCAATGTATTAGCTCACTCTGTCTGTTGTACAGCACATATATGGCTGGTGTACAGCTGACAGGTGTCTTGTTGTGAAGCAGTCATGGGTATATGTGGGATAGCATGATCAATGCAAACCGTACACATGCTCATAAAATGCAATTGTCAAGGATTATGCTGAGTGGCTAGTATAATCCCCCAGCATGGGTCCTCTGAAGTCGTCCACCCCAGTCTTCACAAGTGTAGAGTCTGCTTGTGCTAAATACAGTTTGTGTGCAGTGACAACCTTGCCTGGGGGTGGAGATGGGATATGGATGTCCAGGGAAAGGTGGGTATGGTCAGATATCAACAATGGTGGTCTACCTCTGGTGTGGAACAGTGAGTACCCACGTTGCAGATGGACAGGTGCAATATGTATTCCCCCATGTGGCTGTGGTGTGTGGTTCTCCCATAGCACATGGACCCACAAATTGTAGTGGTTGTAGGGCAAAGTGGTAGAGGCCTGAGTAGTTCTCACACACAATATGCCTGTACCTGATGTTAACAACTGGAATGGTGTATGTGAATACCTGCATATCCCGGCACTGTTCCCAGGGAAGGTAAGTGTGTGCCCTGGATGTGGGTGTGGTGTTCTGGACTGCTTGTGTTGTGTGTTACAGGTCCTGTGGTCACAAAGCATGGTATAGAACATAACCTGCCAGTGCGATGTGCATATCTGACCCTGACGTAGGTGGCTGCAAATGCATATATATGCTATCCCCCACCTGACAGGTAGTACTACATGTACATACCTCTGTAGAAATAAAGATGTCAGCACCCTATAAATACTGCAGGTGCAGAACAGATGCCCAGTAATTTGGATAGTGCGCTCTGCTAATGCGTCTCCCTGAAGTGTCATAATATAGCTAGGTAGGGGTTTAAATCCTGCAAATGCTCAGTGTGTGTGGGAGGGTGAGTGGGGTTTGTGTGTGTGAAAGGCTGTGAGAGGGAAATGTCCCTTTTGGCAACTGGGAAAACACACTACAGGATGTACATTCCCCTTTCTAAACACTGATGATGTCAGCACCCTATAAGTACAGCAGGAGAAGGTTAACTTCCCAGTAATGCGAATAGCGCGCTCTGCTAATGCATCTGTCTTCAAGTGTCATAACATAGAGAGATAGGGGTTTGAATCCTGTAAATGCTCAGTGTGTGTGGAGGGGGGTTAGTGTGTGTTCAAGACTGTATAAAAGAAATAGCCCTTTTGCCATCTAGGAGAACACACTACAGGATGCAGATTCCCCTTTCTAAACACTGATGATGTCAGCACCCTATAAGTGCAGCAGGAGAAGAGAATCCTCCCCATAATGCGAATAGCGCACTCCGCTAATGCGTCCATCTCAAGTGTCATAACATAGTTAGGAAGGGGTTTGAATCCTGTACATGTTCAGTGTGTGTGGAGGGGGTTAGTGTGTGTTCAAGACTGTATGAAAGAAATATCCCTTTTGCCAACTAGGAGAACACACTACAGGATGCACATTCCCCTTTCTAAACACTGATTATGTCAGCACCCTATAAGTACAGCAGGAGAAGAAAAGCCTCCCAGTAATGCGAATAGCACGCTCTGCTAATGTGCCCGACTCGAGTGTCATAACATAGTTAGGTAGTGGTTGGAGTCCTGCAAGTGTGTGTGTTGGATGAAGGGGGTTAGTGTGTGTGCAATTTTGTGTGAGGGAAATGTCCCTTTTGGCAACTGGGAGAACACACTACAGGATGCACATTCCCCTTTCTAAACACAGATGATGTCAGCACCCTATAAGTACAGCAGGAGAAGAAAAGCCTGCCAATAATGCAGATAGCACACTCTGCTAATGTGTCTGTTTTGAGTGTCAGAACATAGTTAGGTAGGAGTTTGAATCCTGCAAATGCTCAGTGTGTGTGGAGAGGGCTAGTGTGTGTGCAAGTCTATATGAAGGAAATATCCCTTTTGGCAACTAGGAGAACACACGACAGGATGCACATTCCCCTTTCTAAACACTGATGATGTCAGCACCCTATAAGTACAGCAGGAGAAAGGAAACCTCCCAATAATTCAAATAGCACACTCTGCTAATGCGTCTCTCCCGAGTGTCATTATATAGTTAGGTAGGAGTTTGAAACCTGTAAATGGCATGTGTGTGTGTTTGGATGTGTGGACTCTGTGTGTGTACAATTCTGTATGAGAAACATGTGCTTTTCTGAAATCAGGAGATCACACTACATGATGCACATTACCCTTTCCAAACAGTGATGATGACAGCACCCTATACATACAGCTGGAGAAGCGACATCTGCCAGTACTCAGAATAGTGCAATCTGCTACAGCGTCACTCTCAAGTGCTATAACATATTTAGGTAGGGGTTTGAAACCTGCAAGTGTGTGTGTGTGTTTGGATGTGGGGAGTTTGTGTGTGTGCATTTCCGTATGAAAAACATGTTAGTTTTGGCAATCAGGAGATCACACTACCTGATGCACATTACCCTTTCAAAATACTGATGATGTCAGCACCCTATAAGTACAGCCAGAGAAGAGGAACTATCTAACTATCCGAATAGTGCGCTTTGCTAATGCATCTCTCTCACGTGTCGTGACCTTAGTTAGGTAGAGGTATGAATCCTGCAAGTGTGTGTGTGTGTGGGTAGTAGGGTGTGTGTAAATGCAAGTGTGAGAGAACTGATCCTTTTGGCAAATACTACAATACACCAGATGCTGCATATTCCCCAAGTAAACACAGGGGATGTCACCACACTATCAGCACAGCCAAACAGGGCTAGTTGGCCAGTAATGCCAATAGTGCGCTCTGCTACTGTGTCTATTACCATTGTCAGAGTACAGATAGGTATGTTTTGGTAACCCACAACTGCCATGTGTGGTTGTGTCACACATTATGACCTTGTGTGGGTCTTTGTACATAACAATGCATGCCATTGCCTAAACCAGCAATGGCATTGCACACATGATGTATGTGTGACACATACACATAAATACCTGTGACCTGCAGCAGTTACCATGTCTGACACATGCCTTGAGTGGATAAATGGTATTTGCAATGTATACCAATATGACTGTGTCTTACTGTGCAGGGGCCGCATGCTGTATGTGTCTATACAGTGTGGGTGTATATGGTAAAATACCTACAGCAGGGGATACACATCTGGTCTGGGCCATATAGTCTACATGTAGTCGATGTACAGGTGCTGCATGTTCCCACCTGTTGTGGTAGTGGTAACATGTCATTCCACTGCAATTCAGTGACCACATGCTGTGAACCCTTCAACTAGTGTGTTGTAGCTACAGTAATGCTCACGCACAATGTTTGGCTGGATGCAGTCCAGCCATATAAAGACAGTTCTTGAGACTGTCATATTGCCAGTGTTGTTATGGAGGATAGGTGGTCTTCCTGTGTATGGGAGGGTTGTGTGTGCCAGGCTATGAACCAGATGGCAGTCCGACACACTGTTAGCTGCACATGATTAGGCCCTGATGCTTTGTGCTGTGCCAACAACCTGGAGGTGTGTGTATCTGTGGTGCCTTGGGATACCACCCCCCTGTCCATGTGTGTTACATGTGTAGGGGACAACAAGCATGGTATGGGGCATAACCTGTCAGTGATGGGTAACACCTGTGAGCCATGAATCAGGACTCTGGTACTGCACAGACATTGCAGTTCACCGTGCTGAGGACAGTGTCCAGTGCATGCATCTTGCGGTGTACCCTGCTGTTGTTGTGTAGCAGCACTGTTAGTGTCCTAACCTGTGTGATACCCACGGAGGTGGCTATGTAAACCGTGTCCTGCAGCATAAGGCAGTATGTGTGTATCAAGGAGCTTTGCCAATATACATCGGGCCATGGGTGTCACGTGCAAGATGACCCTTGCACATCATTGTGGCTTCCCTAGCATGTAAGCACACGTTGACAGCCAGCGGATACCCTATGAATGACATTGGAGACTGAGCAGAATGTAGACATACAACACCCTTCCTACATATAGTCATAGCATACCTGGTGAGGGTATGTTGGCAACCAAGATTAGGCTCATACTGGCCTGTGCCACATGCTGAGAGATCCATTCTATGTTCCCTATCATGAAGTCCAGGGAGGTATGTCTCAGGTCAGCCATAGTGGCATGGTCAATGAGTGAGTCATATGTGTCCATGCCTCTGACTGACCTGTATGCATGTGTTCTGTGATGGACCATAGTGCCCCTGAGGCATATCACTGTGACCTTCACCAGATACAGCCTGTTGAGCGGGACCCCAGTGCAGCACCCAAGACAGGAACCTGACACGTCTGTAGCAGGTGTGTTGTGTAGCCCTACAGGCTGTCAGTGTGTGGCACACGGGATGTGTGTGCCATGTGTGGCATGAGCTCTGTTCCAACGGAACATATGCCTGTGTGCCAGCTGCGGAGGTGTGTGATGCTCAGGCAGGATGCTATTCTGAGTCCCCACATATGCCCCAGTGTGTTCAGCATGCTGTCAGTGCGTGTCAATGTCTGACTTGTATTGTAGTCACTGTAATATTTTTTATTTATTTATTTATTTATCTTACATTTGTTGACCGGGATAGTCCGACTGGATGCATGTCCATTTTCAGCGGAGGCCGGGAGAAAAGCTCAAGGGTAAGCAGATACAGCATTACATAATACCAGCATTACATATTACAAACATATTATTTACAGAGATTACATAAGTAAGCAAGTTAAACAAGTTCCACAGGTTAAAGTTAGTCCTGAGCACAATTCAGGATTAAATTAAATTACACAGTAAACTGGTTAACAGATTTTACACATTCGAGTTAGCCAGGCTTGATACATTGACATAGCCAGTTAAGTGACAAATGTTGTTTGAGTCTAGTTTTAAATTGACCTAAGGTGGAAAGTAAGGTAATATCAGCTGGAAGTGAGTTCCAGGATCTACTTACAGACTTTGCAAAGAGAGAATCACCGGCTGTGTTATTAATTTTGCTAGTCTGAATTAGTAGTTTGTTAGAGGATCGAAGCGGTCTAGGATTGTTATAGGGGGTGATAATATTTTTAAGTGCAGGAGTATTGTACGGATTATAGAGGATTTTATAGGCCATAATCAGTTGGTTATACTGTATTAGGATAGGTAGTTCAAGCCAACCAAGCTGATTTAGATTGATGCAATGATGTGTCCTAAAAGGCAGCCCAGTGGCAAACCTGGCAATGTGGTTGTAGAAAATTGAGTGTTTGTTAAAGACAGTCTTGTTCATATTCGAGAGTAGAGGGGATGCATACAGAAGGGTTGAAAGAAGGTGTGAGTGAGCTATAGCAATTTTAGCTGGAGGGGTTAGGAAGGCTTTTATTCTGTAAAGTGACCCTAGTTTTTTATTGATGGTTTTGATAGTTTGGTTAACATGTAAGTCACATTTGAGATTATTGTCTATGATGACACCTAATAGTTTAGTAGATGGGTCAGGGGAGATTACTGTGCCATCATTTGATTTTATGGTAAAGGTGAAAGCGGTAGACCTACGTGTTGGTGAAATAAGAGCAGTTTAGTTTTTTTTGGGATTTAGGATCAGACGATGTTCAGAAAGCCAGTTTTCTATTGTATTAAAGGTGGTTTGGGTAGCTGACCATAACTCGACTGGAGATGTGGCTGAGCAAATCAGAGTAGAGTCATCAGCATATTGGATACAGCTGACTTTTGGGATGACAGTATAAAGGTCGTTAATGAAGATGGAGAACAGCAAGGACCCTAGTATAGAGCCTTGTGGTACTCTGAGGGTGTTAGGTAGAAGGTTAGAGTTTGTTCTGCCAGAGGCCAACATGCTGTCGACCATTGAGGTAGGATTGAAACCATTGGAGGGCTCCAGTATCTAGACAGAATGTTTGCAGGGTGTGGATTACAAGTTGGTGATCAACCATATCGTATGCCTTGGAAAGATCCAAAAAGAGGGCTGAGGATATATAATTATTGTTGCGATTATGGTTTATCGTGTTAGTAAAGGCTAGGAGGCCTGAAGTAGTGCTGTGATGAGGACGGAAGCCATGCTGAGTGTCTGCCATAAGGCGATTTTGGATTAGGTGGTGCATGAATTGTCTATGAATACTTTTTCCATAATCTTTGCAAGTGGAGAGAGTATAGCTATTGGCCTATAATTGGAGAATTCAGTAGAGCTGCCTCCTTTGTGAAGTGGGATTACATAGGATATTTTCCAGATGGTGGGAATTTTAGCTTCTACTATGGTTCGTTTGATTAGTTTTGAGACGGGGTAAGCAATAGCATCAGCTGATTTTTGTAGGTACTCGGCAGGGAGTTGATCAGCAGAAAGTGTAGTGGGTTTTAATTTTTCGATCAAGGTACGGATAAGTGAAGTGGCGACTGGCTGGAAGCTGAACGCAAGTAGGTTTCTAGGGGTGCTACTTTCAGGACCAGGGGAGCTAGGAGTTAGTTGGCTAGCTATGGCTTGAAATGTCTCAGTAAAGAATTGGTTAAAACTATCAGAAACATCTTCAGGGGTTTTATCAATAGTAGCAGCAGGGATTGGGGATGAAGTTTGTCCAGGATGTAGTATATATGACATGCCACCTGACAGGGTATGGCATTACTGGGTTCAGAGAGCTCAGTCCCCAGATTGGCTGTGTGGTGGCATCCCACACATGTGTTGTACATTCCTGGCCAAGGGTGATGGCTGACTGCATACATGTGGCAGCTGTGACATTGCCACATGACTCATATAAACCACAACTGGACCATAGAGGTGATTCATAGGTTATCTTTGCACATGCTACCCTAGTAGTGTGATTGCCATGGTGAGTACCAACACATAGGGCCAATGGGGAACAACATATTGAAGGTGTGTATGTGTGGGTGTACTGCTACTGTTTCATACCACTGGCATATATGACTGCACACGTGGGTAAATGCCAGGTAAGACATGTGCAATGTGTCACAGGCAACGTACATGCGTACAGGACAGACAGTGACGTTCTGTCATGTGTAAACTTGACATACGTATTGTACGATATGCAGATGTCACTAGGAGTCTACAGAAGCACTGTAACTCTGCATTGCAGGTGTAAGCAGTGTTCCAGGGAACCCCAAGCGAACATGCATGCAAACAAAGCTACAGTAAGCAGGGCTGGAAGTAGTGCATTGTACAACAAAGAAGGGGTAACAATAACAGTAAGTAACAATGCAAATATGTAGGCACTATCAACATGTACCCAGGAATACACAGCGCAGATGCCCATGGTAGAACTGATATTATGTCATAGTTAATTGTGATTTGGATTACATTGGTACTGCACACATATCAACATGCACAAACATCCACATTGCATAGTCGTTGTGGGCAACTTGACACCATTACTGTACATGTCCACCATTGCATACCACTACTTGCGTTAGCTTCCCCCCTGTGCTACCCATGTATGCGGCTATCTGTTGACATCCTTACCACTGGCATGCAATTATGTGCAGCTGTTACACTTTGGTATGTACTATGGGTGCAGATAACAATTCAGGACATTCATACGGTTACTGCATCAGGCATGTTGGGATATACACACAGTCATAGCAGCACACTGTACTGTTACCAACATGATACTACTAATACACTTCTATGTAGTCACCCTGTGCATCAGCAACGTGTTTACCTGTTCCCACAATGATGTTGGAGATTGCAGGAGGTGGCACAGTGTCATCATATGCACAGGGTGTGAATTAGGTATGCCTGAGTCAGCCACTGATGCCACCAATTGACATGTGTGTGTACGTGTGTTGGTGAGGGGCAGCAGTACAGGGTGGGGCAGTGTTGGTGCAGTGTGTGCATGGATGTGGTCACCCTAGGTGTTAACATTTCGCATGTGTGTATGCACGCACACAGTTCCACCTCATGGCTGCCATATACAGGGGTTTGTGGACAGCCACAGACTGCACCTGGCAGGTCATACAGATCAGCGTCTGTGGGCACGGACACGGTACCTGTGCCTGGCAGGAGTGCTACGGACCATCTCCAGTACTAAGCCAGACTGGGTACTGTCATCAGAAGCGGGAGTGTGTTGACTGGACACATGTCCAGAGATACGTGCACGTGGTCTCCTGGGGTGTTCCAATGACAGCACAGACCCAGCATTGCTGGGGCTGCTGCTGGCACTATGGGGGCGTGCACGGGCCTGTTGTCGTCCACGCCGACTGCCAGCTGCTGCTGTTGCTGACATACGGCCACGTTGACGCTGCAAACGCCCACCATTGCCCTGGCTCATGGACATTTGGTTGTGGAACTGCTGTAATATGTCCCCACAACGTCTGTCTATGACATCGGTGAAATTATGGATAGCATCCGCGATGTCACGCATACTGTCAGTCATGGCTGTGCGACATGCTCTCAGCTCCCTCAGACCCTGTCTGGTGTACCATTCCATACGCGACTGTGCCTGCATGACAGCCCGAAACATAGCTGAGGTTGACAGACCTCTTTGGGCACGTCTGCCAGAGGCAATACGCACACAGATGCTCCCACGAGAACCCATGGGCAACTGTCTGTGTGGTACCATCGCAGGACCCTGCCCATGGCTGCTGTGTGGGGATGCATGTGCCACAGGTACCACATTACCCTGGTCAATGCCCACTGTATCCTGTCCATCACCTATGGACAATGGTGACAAAGGATATACTGGCAGGATGACTGTGTGCAATGAAGGGGTTGACAGCTGTGTACTGTCAATTGGCTGACCAATGGCGGACCCTGACACACCTTCCTGTACCATTACACAAATATCATCATTACCAGTGCCTGTGGCACCAGATTCAGGTTCCCTGCTGCAGGACACCAGAGCAGCACCAGAACCAGTGGGAGGAAGACAGGAAACACAGTTTACAGTCTCCAGACAATGTTACCAGTGATGCACTTATGCACACATGCACACATGCACACATGGACACATGCACACATGGACACAGGCACACATGCACACATGGACACAGGCACACATGCAGACATGCACACGTGGACACATGCACACAGGCACACATGCACACATGCACACAGGCACACATGCACACATGCACACATGCACACGTGGACACATGCACACGTGGACACATGCACACATGCACAAGTGGACACATGCACACATGGACACATGCACACATGCACACGTGGTCACATGCACACATGGACACATGCCCACATGCACACATGCACACGTGGTCATGTGTACACATGCACACATGCACACATGCACACGTGGACACAGGAACACATGCACACATGCACAAATGCACACGTGGACACAGGACACATGCACACATGCACACGTGGACACAGGCACACCTGCACACCTGCACACATGCACACATGCACACATGGGCACAGGCACACCTGCACACATGCACACATGCACACCCCGCAGTATACACACAGAGCACTACTGCGTTACACTAGTGTTACTAGCACTATCAGGACTTTTATAGGTATTGTTAAACACACTCACCAGCATGGATGGCCTGCCTTGCTGTAACCCCAGAGGGACCTGCAGAAATGATGAGATTAATGTCAGTGGGCACAACTGTGCCATTGATATTGCATATGATACAGTGCAGTAGTACACCAGTTGCCTTTCACACGTCAGCTGCTGATATTGCCAGTATCACACATGCACAATTACATACTATGATGACAGATACATACCACGGACACACCTTACACATGCATAAACTAACAGTGTACAGAACAGTCAAGTGTACATATGGCATATTACCTGCACGCTCCATGTCGTGCTGCTGTGTGGATCCAGCCTCCATCATGATGCAGGTGTACTGCTGTTGCTGTTCCGGGGCTGGAACCACAACACTTAGGAGTAGCCCCTCCAGTCTGGTGAGGGGGGGATGTCTGGCCACCCCACCTCCTGTGGCAACCTGTTGCCTGTGGATATCTGATGCACGCTGATGGACACTTCTGATTAAATCACTGCATTGATGTCGTACCTGCTCATATGTCCTATTATGTGTGCCAATATCATTTACCCTACGGACAAGGTCTTGCCACAGTGCAGCCCTCTCCTGCTGATTCTGACTGGTGCGGGAAAACAGGATGTCATACTCCCGCACCAGGCTCTGGTGTATCTCCTCATCTTCCGCTGCAGAGTAGGCAGGATTACGCTGCCACACCATCTCCCTGGAAGAGAACACAAACAGGATATCAGCAGACTATGTCAGCAATATATGGCACACATACTATACATGATACTCATGTGTAGTGATATACTACTACTCCCATATGTTGCATGTGTGTGTGTGTCGTGGTGGATACACAAGTACATGGCCAGATATCAGTGCTCAGCCAACACCTGTGCAACAATACCTGCCACATTCCACACAACATAGTAGCATGCCCCATCGATCAGCACACACTGACAGGTCCAATGCACAACCTCACTCTGGGGGTTCAGACCCAAGGTACTGTATGTGGGATGCCATCCACTAGTGTGATGTGGACACAAGTTACTCAGCCTGGATATACATATCCCACCACCACCACCAGTACAGTAGACTACTTTGATATGTATGTGATTAGACAGTTATTCACTTGTTAGGACTGAGATGGTATCCATGCAGCACACTGGGCCAGTGGAAGCCACACCCACACTGCTGACCCCTTTGCAAATGCTTACCACGGACATGCCACAGATTGCATGGAACTTGCGCACACATTTCTAACCCAGACCCTATGCACAAAGGTTAGGCATCCTGTCCGGTGGACCCCAGACAGAGGCAGATTGTATAACAATAGCAGGAGGCTACTGCAGGACAGAGCAGATTCACATTAAGGGAAGGCATCTGTGGTCAGCACTGGTACTACGCTACGGTCTCTCATAACAATGGCCACGGCCTACTCTGGGAGGGAAATGGCTACAAACACTATGGATAACCACAAGGCCTTCTTCAGTTATGTTACACATATGGACCAAATGCCTCAGATATGCTCTGTGTTAATAGCCACCTACTTAACATTCACCAAACACACAGATATTGGCAACATTCTTGCAGACAGGTTCAGTGCACGTATCCCCCCTCCTTCTCCCCCACCAGTTGAAATACTTATTACAGCTGTATGTAACCTCCCTATCATCTCACATGTCCAGGTGAGGGCTGCCCTCAGCAAAGCAGAACACACAGCATCACTGTGACCTCATGGTATCCCTGGATGTGTGTTACCTGCACTCCAAGAGGACATACAACCACATATAAGACTGATAATTTATCTTGGCAGTACTACAGGATATGTACCTGGACAGTGGCATACAGCAACAGTGGTCCCAATCAATTAAGGAGGCACCTCAACTGACCCTGGGAACTACCACATCATATGCATAACCGGCCTGGTCTGCTAAGCTATGGAATTATTCAATATGGGATGCATATGCAGTGATATCGGGTACCTGCAGACACTTGTTCCCAGCCAGTTTGCCTTTGTGATGGGCTGATCCTGCCTTTTGAACCTGGCTGACCTTTCAAAGCAGTCACTACAGCCATTGCTGAGGGCAACGCACAGGCAACTGCTGCCAGGATCATGGCCTAACACTGATTGACATGTAATGTATAGTCATCCCCTTTTGGTGGAACTACGTACACACAACATATCACATGGACATACCTATAGATACAGACCTATGACACATTTGGAGGGTTCACAGTATGTAGACTATTAACCTGCTACTTTGCATTACCTGTGTTTGTCGCAGCTGGTTGCATTACCACTGCTTCTGCTTCCTGCTGCTACTGTCACTGCTGACAGCTTAGAGTCACAGTGTGTAGCGTGTTTTTGTTTTTTTTTTTTCTCTCTGTCTCGGTTTGTCTCTCTCCCTCTGTCTGCTTCCAGACAGTGCAATGAATGTATTGCATGTGTGGAGTGTTAGTACAGGATGCTTTTGTAGGTATCTGCATAGGTCCATGTGATGGCCTCTGCACCAATTGTAAGCCAGCATTTGCTAATTGCATACAGCCAGTTGTGTACTGATTGCAGTTCTCACTGTGATTTCAGGACAGTGCTATAAAAGGGTATGTGAGATAGGCGTTGCCCTTTCAGATTGTAAGGGCAGGGACCATGCTGGTATGCTGTGGACACTGTTCTGTGAGTGTAAAGGTTAGTATCTCTCTCATGATTCAGGCTGTGTTGTAGATTCACATTTCTCCATTCCTCTTTCCTGTTCCCTGTAGTAAGTGTGTATGCACAATGACACCTACAACTATATATAGATATATATTTATATATATATATATATATATATATATATATATATATATATATATATATATATGTACATATACATACATTTATATATGTACATTAACTGACATTATTACCTACAAGCTACCAACTAGCATGGCTGTTTCTGTTCACACACTACTATTATGGGAATCCAGTAGTTTTGACAGTAATTCTAAATGACATGTTTTGGGTACTACACATCCTATATTCCCTTTACATTCATCCCTACTATTACATGTTATATTTATTTTAGCATAATGTTCTTGTATAAGAGTCATGGCTTAGTGGTAGGTCATACAGACTACTGTGTCCTGGGTTCGGGACTGATAGTGGGATTTTATTTTGCTTTTGAACTGACTACAGGACCTGTCAATCAAAGTGACTAAGGCACTTTTAAGCAGTTGTAACCGGGTTAGCGCTGGTTTGCGCAGAGCTCACGCATGTGCACTGGTGGTTAGCTCCATGCACACACGCGCACACCCGCTTACAACCGCTTAACAGTGCTTACTCTGGCGCACACCCACGCTATTTTCTTTGAAAGAAATGAAAATGGGGAGACAGGAAAGTGGTGAAAAAGGGGTCACAAAGAGGGTAAGACAGTAGGGAAACAAGCTTGGGATTTGCAGGAGGGATGTAGGTAAGGCCCATAGCTGCCCATTTCTTCATCAGCAACAGCTGTGCATATGTATGTAATTTGGTGTGACATTTGAAACCTTCCATCCCTGAGAGAGGTGTCAGGACAACAATAATACTTGTTGTACAGCCAATTGTAATTGATAGTTTCCATGCCCAGCAGACATGTGTGCGGAATGGGCAGCTATGTATGGGGCGTAATTTTTTTGTGGGTACAGAGTGCCCTTTTTTTTTTTTCAGGTGAGAGTGGTATATCAGGTGAAGGAAGTCAGTACAGCTGGGGAGGTAGGTTGGGTAGGTAAACAGACAAGACAAACAAGACACATACAGGGCCGGTGTATGACACGTGTGGGGGGGTTACACAATTGACGGGGACGGAGGTTTGGCTATCCAGAGCCCATGAGCCCACAGATGGCAACACTGGAACTGATATCCCCACCCATAGGCAGTTGCCACTGTTCTATCACTGCCCAGGACAGGACTGTGCTGGGGGCTGTGTAGGCCGGGCAACAGGCATGCCCATAAGTTGTGCCACCCATGCCTCAAGCTGGCGTAGGGGCTCGAGAACAGACTCCCGAATCTCCCAACGCACCACAGTCTGGACGCTACGGAGGGTGAGTGGTGGTTCTCCTCCGGCCACACTTGCAGAGGGGGGTGAGCCCCATCCCCTGCAGCGCTTCCACCCACAGGTGGCACAAGGCCACCGGAGGAGGGTCCAGACTGGGCACTAGTGCCAGGTGCACTCGCCAGCTGAGGTGGGAGAGGTGGGTCCGCTGGAACCCGCCTTCCCTGTCATCCTATGTTTTGCATTATGTCATGACAGTTTGGGTTAGTGACATATAATACCATTCACAATTAGTTGTAACAGCATGCATTAGTATTCCCATTAACCAAACACCCAGATATTCACGCCATTGAACAGCGAGCATAACACATGCATAATTTGAACAGCAATACACAGTCCAACAACATGCAGGGTTGATTGATGGCAACAGGCCATCAGGTTTGGATGTATGAACAGGGCAGATGCATCAGCGGACATGCAAATATATATGACCCAACAGGACAAATGTCCAGGGGTGTTAATTGTGATTGCACATACCATTTTCACGTGGAATGGGTTATATGTGGTTATAGGGTGTGGTGAAGAAAATAATATTAACACCTTCGAATACCAATACATATGCTGTACATTTCTAATAGCTGCACATATATACACACTACTGTTCTAACTACAGTTTCCTATATGATAACTATTTCAACTTGGTGATAGGACTGTTACTGCAACATCAATATACATTTTATTGTTCTACATACACATTCATATCTAGCTTTGTTCAGCTACATCATCCTGCTACATTTGCTTTATATAGCTGTAGACAAGTGTGGATGTTTGGTATATCAGACAATCATACTATCTGCATATTGCAGACTGAGAGCAACATATCCAGATTTTGGGATACACATTCCAGATGCAGCAACACTTTGAACAGATTTTGATGTTTGGTTTTGATTCTCACATGCATTTCATTCTGTCTTGACTGCAGTATACTTTATTCGGGGGTTATTACTACTGTATTGCTGGATTGGGTTATATGTGGTTATAGGGTGGGGTGAAGCAAATAATATTAACACCTTCGAATACCAATACATATGCTGTACATTTCTAATAGCTGCACATATATACACACTACTGTTCTAACTACAGTTTCCAATATGATAACTACTTCAACTTGGTGATAGGACTGTTACTGCAACATCAATATACATTTTATTGTTCTTCATACACATTCATATCTAGCTTTGTTCAGCTACATCATCCTGCTACATTTGCTTTATATAGCTATAGACAAGTGTGGATGTTTGGTATTTCAGACAATCATACTATCTGCATATTGCAGACTGAGAGCAACATATCCAGATTTTGGGATACACATTCCAGATGCAGCAACACTTTGAACAGATTTCGCTGTTTGGTTTGGATTCTCACATGCATTTCATTCTGTACTGACTGCAGTATACTTTATTCAGGGGTTATTACTACTGTATTGCTGGATTCATGACACTTTCTCACACTCTCTCACTTGTTTTCATTTTACTATTCAGGATGGTACTTACTTCTAGGCTTTATTGACATGTTTTACCTGTAGTTATTACAATCCTTTCCAGCAGTCTCACTTCTGTCATGTTTCAGTATTTCAACAGGGATATATTTCACACATGTGATTTCATCATCTTCTGCAGCTATACTTTTCAGCCTGCTGCAGGTTGTGTACTATTTTCTTACAGGTGGGGCATTTTTATTTCAGAATTTAGGTCAGACATTTTCATTTTTCTGTTTGGCTTACAGGCTGCAACCCACTTTTGTAATCAAGCAATACTTGCAAACACTTTCACACTGTTACTTGCACATTTTATTACTTAGTGACTACACTGCACTCTTTTGCTGACTGTCATACTTTTATATTTCTTTACAGTTACTGGTAGTGGATTACTGACCTGCCTGGTGATGCAACCGCACCAGCCTATCGCCATAGGCTCTGTGGTTCACAGAATGGACACCTGCAGCTGTAATATAAATGAAGTATTATTGGAATACACATCTCCATAATATCAGCTAGTTTAATTTCTTACATACATAATTAAATGTAACTTACTCAGTAGTGGGGCGTTGGGCATTTGCGGGCCTCCTGGATCCAAAGGTTCAATTGGTCCTGCTTGCATCTCTTCAGGTCTGCATGGTGGTGACGGACCTGCTCACCAGTCCTTGGAATCCCTGTGGCACTGGTGAGATCATGAGCCAACCGGTCCCACGCCTCAGCCCTATATGCTCCCCACAGGACCTGGCCCTGCATGAGTTGGGCCTCATGATTGTGGACTAGGAGCCAGACCATGTACCTGGACTCCTCAATGCCCCACCTCTGTGCTCGAAAGCAACTACCCTCTCCTACTCCTGTCATTCTGGCTGCAAGTCAGTTCTACAATCGTTTATGCTGTGTATTCCCACCTATGGGGCTTATATAGTCCGTTTTTCGCGCACATATCTGTGATTGGCCATTTTGGAATTGTATCAGCGTCAGTAAACCTGCATTGTCATGCTCCAGTTTGTATTCATTCCTATATATTTGCTATTATTGCATTTATAGGTACTGCTGTCATGGCTTAGTGGTTCAGTACCTTGACTATGGTGTATAGTATCCTGGGTTCGAACCTGGCCACTACTTTTTATTTTTTATGACTGTCTAGACAAGCTGAGGGGTGTGTCTGTGTAAAGGCAGTTTTGATACGGCTTGCTCAACGTTGCTCGTCGGTTAGCTTGTTTGCGCGGTGCAGCTCGCGCAAACAAAATGCTGGTTTAAGCCTCATTTGGCTATCAGCATGCGTATTATGCTCAGCTCAGTTAGGGGCACATAGATTTAGCGTGTTAAACCACTGCTCAGCTACAGGCACTCATTTTGCACCAGTTAAACCACTGCTCACCTACGGGCAGATGCACTCACCCTGTTAAACTGTAGCTCAGCTATGGGCACATCTGGCATTTTTTATTGTTTTGTTACCTCACATTTCTTCAATATAAATGGGCTATTTCATTACATTTTACATAAAATGTGATTTTATGTGTACATATTTGTCATGGACTTGTTTCGTGCTTATTTTGCTAAAAATAAAAATTGGAGTTGTGGGGGCTCGAACCATAAATGCATGCTCTTCAGCCAACATCTCTACCGCTATGCTATTGCTTCTTGGCTTACTTTGCATATTTAGTTCTTATATGCTTTCCCACTGACTGCTAACTGTAGCTGTGCTTTCACGCACGCCCGCAAACAGCGCACTCACGGTTAAACATCTTTACAATTTAAAAAAAAATTATGAGATGTTCATTTGTACATTTTATGTTCGTAGTCTGTGGGGGCATGTGTTGTGTTGTGTTTATTCACATTTCCATGGACTCTGTCATGGGTGTTTACTTTGGGCACTTTTACTCTTCTGGGGGCGTGTCCACGTACAGGGCTCGGCCTACGGACACGTCCCCTACTGTCTTACACAGACCGTGTTAGCCTTAGGTGTGATTCAGCATGCTCTCATGAATATGCAGAGCATGCTGACATCACTCCGTTTAACTGCAGCCTCCGTGTATGAGTTATAACTCTTACATGGAGGCTTCGTGAATCCTGCCCGTTGGTCTTTCTAATAGATGTTTAATGTTGTGTCCAGTCTTGAAGATCAAAAGGGGATGCCCCTATTGTTCTTATATTTTGGAAGGAGATTGTATCATTTTGGACAATACTTTGAATGAAAAGGTCCAGTTAAGATACGGCAACTCCAATACCAGTAGAGTAATTTACCTTGCCAAATGCAGCTCTTGCCCTGCCTTCTATATTGGGATGACTAAATGTGGACTTAAAAGAAGGATTTCTGAGCATTTGCATGGCATACATACTAAAAACTTGAAACATGCTCTTTTTAAACATTCTCTTGTGTCCACAGTTCAACAAATTTGTCTTTGGCATTCTTGATGCAGTCATTCCAAACTCAAGAAGAGGAGTTTGGGAAACTCTTTCAGACTTCTTTGAGTTTTATTGGCAAGTTAGACTGGATGTAAGTTGTGTCCCTGGTATTAATGAATACATTTCAATACACCCAGTTTTAAAATTAAGACCAGCCAAACACTGAGTACAATTTTGTGGAGCAGTATTTTATTCTGTTTTATCTGGGAAAAAACTGACAATATTTTTATTTGAGAAAGTGGTAAAACATGGGTAACACATTTTTGTACATTTGAGTGTTACATTTATTTGAATTCATATTTATTTACTAATACACTTTTCAATTCTGTTATGTTTTGTCTTTTATATTTAAATGTATACCAAAACTTTACTTAGAGCTCATGTGAACAGATTTACATGTTCTTTTATGACAGCAGCTATACTTTCTATGCAAGCTTAAATTACCTTTACAACTTTAAAGTTAACCACCATTTTGTGACCTGCTTCTATTTAAACCCTACTTCCATTTTTGAATTTTCTACTGATGAAGTCCAAAGTTATATTTCTTTAGGACAAAAAATGCTTAACATTTTTTATTTCTGTATGACCTACAATTTTTTACACTGGTGATTTATTAAAGCATTTTTTATCTGTGTAACTCTGTTTGGTATTTGGAGGCTCCTACTTCCAGATTCTGATTGGTGATTTACAAGCTGACATTATGTATCACAGGTATGTACACTGTATTAAGGAATACCAGATGCATGCAGTATGGCAGCAGAGATTTTTACTGATGTCTACAGGAGTATAGTAATACCACATATGTATGTCTCTCAGTTGTATCTGTGCTAAGGAGCACCATGGTCAAAGTTGCTACATATGGATACTGTCACCACTGATTCCTGCCATTGTTGACATTAAAGTCATATTGATAGTGTATGCTTACCTGTAGAGCAGCAATATTGTTAGAGTGTGGCATGTGTCTACCTTCACTCATATTGCATTACATGCTATGTGCAGATATATTTCCCTTTCATATAATACTTTCATATCAGCACATGGAACTATGTTAATGACAATGTTTCAGACTGGATATTTTCTTCCCTTTTCTGCAGTGAGTCTCTTTATTGCATTGCATGCTCATCACTGTTTTAGTTGTACTAATATGTGCAACAATGGCATGCACCACATAATGTGCAACTGTCCTATAAGCCATCTGGGTTTTCATGTATGCCTCTTACTCTTGTATATTGTACAGAACACTATATTATGCTTCCTCGCAGATTGCATTGTCCACAGTTCCAGATAATCTGCCATGTTGTACTGTATTACATTACAGGTGCTTGCCATCTTTACATGACTTTATGTCTATGAGGACTGATTGACTACTGTTGGGTTGCAGCACTACAAAATGTGTCTTCATAGTTGCACACAACATCATGTTTATGTACTCTTAGCAGGTCCTTCACATTCAAATATTGTGAACATTATGCAACTTTTTTTTGTGCCACTTGCACTTGTTGACAATGATTTATCACAGAATACAGTGTTTCTTTGATGAAAGACATCATCACGTATCACACATTCGTATCAATTCATCTTAAGGCTATAGTCTGCTGTGTATGTTGTATATGTGTGTCCATCACCATTTTGGTGTTGATTTTTTTCTGCACATCCATTGACATTTCCCTTCCCACTTATATTCATGTTTTTTGTGTCATTTTTTTGCAGCTATGTTGTCTGTTTCAATGGGTTTGCATGATTTTATATATGAATGTATATGACAATAGTTTTAAGAAATGTTGGTGCAATGTTCATGGCATTTTTGCCACCATTATACAGAATTGCCTCATTTGCATACAAATCTGCCTTACCTGCAGTTAGACATTTAACATACAGTGACTATATACTACACCATATGTAATAATGTTTAGCTGAGTGTTATCAGCTCTTTGTCCATGTAACGTGACAATGAACACATTACCACATGGATGTGTGGTGCTCTGTTGCAGATGACACATTAAATGTAATCCATATAGCCTGTACACATGGTTAACAATAGCTATTGTACATTATATGTTCTGTACAGAATCAATCACATTCCATCAATCACATCATTGTTTGCACACATGATACAAGTAGGTGTGACACATGGGTCTTCATATGTGATGTGTGAGAGCACATATTGATAAAGGTAGCATGGCAAACCTCCAGCGACATTATACTATAGTAACATGTTACATTTCCATAGGTAACTGATAATTGTTTCCACCATACTTGCAGTAAAGTGACATAAGTGTGTGTTCCCCATGCGTATGTCATGCACATGGAACATGTGACCTCACTTGGCTTCCATGTACATTCTCCTGTCTTTGTAGTGTTATATCTGGTACACATCACATTATAGATGTCCAGCCTCCTTGCTGTGGGCACAGTAGGTCCACATCATATGTGTGCTGCACAGAACCATAATAGAAAACCATTATGCATGCTGTACTGGTACAAATACCTATAGCAAATCAGGGATGGCAAACATGTACACGTGTGTTTTATATGTGGCATGATTATTGTCCACAGGTGGTGCACTGTATGCTATTATTTCAGAAGCATGTGTAAGGGGTTTTCTTTGTTTATAAAATGCTGCTTCTTTGCTGCTGCAGGTGTGTTTTGCAACTGCCTTGACAGAACACTAGCAAGTGTTTCCATCAACATCAGGGTTGCAGTGGCTGCATGTAAATTGGGCTATAATTCGTACTTTTTTCCTTTTTAATTGCTGATTATTACTTTGTTATTAACTTCTCAAAGAAATGAAAAACAGACTTTCAAACTTCAGTTATGCACTTGTACTTTTCACTTCCTTTTGCTTGAACATGCTAGCAAAGCATTCCAAATTCAAACAATTCTTCCCATGGCTTGAAGAGTAGTATTTAATAGAGCTACCAACAAATTAGTGTATAAAGTACATGACAGAATTAAAACTTGCCCTTTACCCACTAATGAAATGTGGTTCAATTACTTTAAAGTGGGAGATGACAGCTCTTTATTGTATTTATTTATGTATTTATTTTCCATGTTTCGCTTTAATAAACGACCAACATCAAAAGACTTTTGACGACCTTTATTGCTTGAACATAATAATAACAAGTGCATCAAACCTTATTAAACATAACTTCCTTTCATTGAACAGTGAAAGCATTAAATGACCCACCATAAGGGCACTGCACCACCACCACTCACCTTTGGATAAGCAGTGTCCTCCATCCGCTCGCTTATCCTCACACTTCAAGGTAGCGTCCCACAGCTCACCTTCAAACCACCAAGTCCAAGCATCCACACATAATCTCCCAACACTCCAACTTCATTCCTCAAATTATAAAGCAGAGGGGGAACAGAAGAGGGGCAAACCTAACCCTAATCACAATGCTCCACATTCCAGACCCACCACTACCATAATCAAAAGAAAAGGGAGGGATGGGTGGGCAACAAAATCACACCAAAATGTGTTTCTCAGCAGGCAATTCCCCTTCTCAAAAGACCTAAAGACCCTACCCTCTCATTACCTCACTTCCTCTCTCAACTACTTAACCCTTTCTAGCCCAATCTCCCTATAACTTATTCATCTACCCATCCTCCCTACCTCTCATCACTTAATTACCCAACTACACCCTCCCCTTCCCACGAAAGATGTCCCATGACAAATTTGTCTGTTTCAAACTTCATTTTTCATGTTCCACTTTAATAAATGACCAACACCAAAAGACGTTTGATGACCTTTATTGGTTGAACATAATAAGAGCAAATGCATCAGACTTTATTAAATCAAAATAACTACCAAGTGGGCTAAGAGTTCACCAAGAGTTCGAAATCCAGCCCAACAAAAAGATGAAGCAATAAAGCTCTGAGAGGACAATCTTTGACCAAAAGATTAATGCATAGACACCATAAATGCTCACAGAAATACATTTTTGTTTGACATACACTTCATCACATGCAGGCTTGAATTAAACTACTTCTATATATACCATTTCTCAGCATATCAACCAATGAAAAGTGAACCAATTAATGAATTAATTGCTACAACCTAAACTAAAAACATGTGTATACATGACATTTAGGAACCAAAGCTGGTTATAGAGTGTTCATTTTGCTGAATAAAAACATAAAACATCCAACATATAACAACACATTAATTTAAAACCTGTTTGAAAAACATTTTCCACTTTATATAATAACTTCATTCCTCAAATTATCCACCAGAGGGGGAACAGAAGAGGAAAACCTGTCCATCTTTTCTGCCCAGCAGCCTAGCAGGCTGTTCCCCCTCATTCCCTCCATTCACTAACCAACCCCTCCAGAAACAAACACTTGACTTAAATAAGTCAAGCCCAAAATCACTAAGATGAACCCCATCTGACCTGAACAACATAGGATCCCTATTAGCAAACTCATTGTGCCATATAGTACTCAGCCCCATCTCATCCAAGTGCTTCGACAGCCTAAAGTTCACAAACTTCCTTGCCCTCTCAATTGCAGAAAACGTTCTAGCATCCCTCCATACTAAACAAGGAATAATCTCTGACCACACCACACATAACATTAGATAAAGCTTTTTCAAACTAAAAAATCCTCATATATTTGCTATTCTAACTGATGCTTTAGTGTCACACCCAACAAAATTTGAAGCATCCCCAACTGACTCTGCATCATTGTAAATACCTGCAGAAGCCGGTTCCACTTCAACCTTCTAATGCCATGCCAGGTGACCTTCCAACTGGATAGATGTAACCCCAAGTCAGTCCCCTTACTCCTAAGCACAGCCTGCTTTGCTGCCTAATACACATAGAAGTGGCCAAAGATGAATATCCTTTTCTCTAAAAAAATAAATAAATAAAAAATCTTCTTCTTCTCCTTTCTGGCTTTTCCCAGATAGGGGTTGCCACAGCGGATCACCTGTAAGCTCATGATTGGCAGTCAAGTTTTTACAGTGCTGAATTGCCAGCCCGGCACACACACACACACACACACACACACACACACACACACACACACACACACACACACACACACACACACACACACACACACCTAGGGCCTACAACATGACTTTGGGATGTGGGAGGAAACCAGAGCATCCAGAGGAAACCCACGGGAACACAGGGAGGACATGCAGACACCACACAGAAAACACCCCAGCTGAAGATCGAACCGGAGAACTTCTGGCTGTGAGGGGCAATGCTAACCGCTGCACCACCATGGCTGCCCACACCCATTTCATCTAATATATGCCAAAAATGCATTGGAAGACCACCACCCCACCCTTTTAATGACTTCAATCAAGCTGCCCCCTTTGCCAGATCTGATGCCTTCCCCATCTGAAACGAATGAGTAGCAAATTTATCTCCATCAAGTATATGTCCTTTATTGTAGTAAGCGCTTTCTCGGAATAACATCTGCTTCATCAGACCAACAAAGACAGAATAACAGTTACATTTTTAAACACTAAAACATCCAATCAAAAATCAGATAAAATGTGCATCATAGCTAAAAGCCATGTGATAAAATACATCTGTAGAATATATAGATCTTTAAAAAATTGAATAAAAACAGACTAAATGAACAATATGTACTAAAAAATGGTAACCAATACAATAGTAAAAAATAATAAAAGATGGACTATTGAAATATTTGATAAAATATTAAAAGAGAAATCAATGCTTTAATGGCCGTGCTTTAAGGAAGGGTTTCAGGGAAACTCTGTTGTTTAAACCAGGAAGTTTATCAGCTCGAAAGTGCAAAATCCATTTCTCCTCACTAGATTCTGTTCTATTATTTATGTCACCTCCTCTCTTTGTACTATATAGAATCTCTAGTACCATAAAGCTAAATTTATGTTCTTTACCCTCTTTAGCTACATGTAGTGATAGTGCACTGGTTTCTTTAACATTCCTAATATCCCTAAGGTGTTCAAGTATTCTATCCTTAAACACCCTGTTTGTTTTCCCTATGTAAAATGAAAAGCAGGTAGTACAATAGCAAAAATAGACAACATTGTTTGTTCGACAATCTGCATAAAAAGAAGTGTCTATCTTAAAACCCAAAGTGGGATGTGTGAAATGATTACCAATATGTATACGTGTACAGGCCATACAATTCCTACACATATATGTACCAAGTCTATCAGATATTATAGTTGATTTAGTATTAAAGGATCGATAACAGAGCTGACTCTTAAGTGATCTATTATTTCTAAAAGGAAAATCTGGCTGTGTGCCAGTGACTCCATTCAACTCATGTACAGTAGACAGAATATCCCAGTTCTTTTTAATAATATCACATGCTACATGCACATTGCCGGCAAAAGTCAATGGCATCCTTAGTTTATTCCTAGAGGTATCAGTGGAAGCGTCACTTGAGAAAGTATTGTCAGTATTATCCCTGTTGTTAATACTAGTGGGAAGGGGGAAAAGTATGGCTGGCACTTACCTGACCTATGCCGCCATCCTTCTGCTATTTGAGAATCAATAAGTTTACTGCTATAGCCTCTTTCTAAAAATTCTTGTTTAAGTGTTTGTAATACAACAATGAGACTATCATCATCATTAAAAAGTCTCAGCTCCTTATCGAATTTTTTAGACCAGAGGAGCTAAAACTATCTAATGAAATCACTGTTGCAAAACATAATTAACAATACCTATTCAGATGAACTTGTTGGTTATAAAATGGATGTGCTGTTTGAAAATATTACTGGTTAAGACAAGAGACTTTCTGCTACCAAAAACAAAAAATTACAAAGGGATTTGAAGGATTTTAAAGAAGGTAATTTCTTCTCTTGGATAAATGAAATGGTTAATACTAACTCCAACATACAGCATATAACAGGAAATGGGCGGAGCTCTGTAAGACCTAGAACTACATTGCATTCAACTGTTTCAGATGAACAAGCAGCATATGCAAATGCTGTTAAAACTACCACCTTTACAGAACCCTCAGAACTGTTGCCCAATGTTCCTATTGTTCCTGTTAGTGAAGGAATTGTTTCAGAAGTTAACCTAAATACATCTGTAGCTGCTGTAAGCAGTCACTCTGATGCTAGCACAAGCACTGCAGCTGTTAGACCTAAAGCAAGCATGGCTTCCAGTGTGAGCTTGAATTCCACAGAGCATTTCTCAAGTGACGCTTCCACTGATATGTCTAGGAATAAGCTAAGGATGCCATTGACTTTTGCCGGCAATGTGCATGTAGCATGTGATATTATTAAAAAGAACGGGGATATTCTGTCGACTGTACATGAGTTGAATAGGGTCATTGGCACACAGCCAGATTTTGCTTTTAGAAATAATAGATCACTTAAGAGTCAGCTGTGTTATCGATCCTTTAATACTAAATCAACTATAATATCTGATAGACTTGGTACATATATGTGTAGGAATTGTATGGCCCGTACACATATACACATTGGTAATCATTTCACACATCCCACTTTGGGTTTTAAGATAGATACTGCTTTTTATGCAGATTGTCGAACAAAAAACGTTGTCCAAACAGGGTGCTTAAGGATAGAATACTTGAACACCTTAGGGATATTAGGAATGTTAAAGAAACCAGCGCACTATCACTACATGTAGCTAAAGAGGGTAAAGAACATAAATTTAGCTTTATGGTACTAGAGATTCTGCATAGTACCAAGAGAGGAGGTGACATAAGTAATAGAACAGAAGCTAGTGAGCAGAAATTGATTTTGCGCTTTCGAGCTGATAAACCTAGTTTAAACAACAGAGTTTCCCTGAAACCCTTCCTTAAAGCATGGCCATTAAAGCATTGATTTCTCTTTTAATATTTTATCATATATATTTCAATAGTCCATCTTTTATTATTTTTTACTATTGTATTTGTTACCATTTTTAAGTACATATTGTTCATTTAGTCTGTTTTTATTCAATTTTTTAAAGATCTCTATATTCTACAGATGTATTTTATCACATGGCTTTTTGCTATGATGTACATTTTATCTGATTTTTGATTGGATATTTTAGTGTTTAAAAAGGTAACTGTTATTCTATATTTGTTGGTCTGATGAAGCGGATGTTATTCCGAGAAACCGCTTATCCTACTACAATAAAGGACATATTGATTTTCACTGCTGTGTGGAACCAGATTATTTTTCTTTTCCTGTATTCTCTGTTTTTTTGCATCTGATTCCTTATTTGGTTTATGGACTGTTTTCGTTTGGTTTATCTTCATCAAGGCCCATACTACAAAAGGCCCTCCTCATGACTAAAATCAATTGTCCACCTGTTAATGCCCTATGCCCCACCGACTGACAAACTAAGTCATGTTGTCTACCCTCATGAAGTTCATGCAATCTCCTACCTCATGCCACTGGACACATCAGCTCCAGCCTGTCTTCTCCCAAAACTATTGTTTCCCCTTTACCCACTTGATCAGTCTTAGATGATGTTAACCTAATATGAACTGCCCCTGGCAACAGTATAACATCATCCCATACCAATGGCCCCAACAACTCTGACATCTGAAATGCTCCAAAGTACTTCCATACACTCATAGTTCCCACACAATATATTCCTCTGAATCCCCTAATATCCTCCATTAACCATGCAACAAAACCTTTAAAATTCCCTTTGTCACCAGCCATTGCCTATCCCTGTTCAAGCCTTCCTCCCTACCCCATCCTTTCAACACTCGCCCGACTGTCCAGTTTTTAGTGAAATCCTCCAGTCATGCCATCCAAGCAAACACTCCTTTTGCTGCCAAATCCATCCTCACTGATCTCACCATCTTGCCCTGAACCCTAAGCAATGCCTAGATATTGCAACAACAAATTCTTCAGACCACACACATTCCACTTCTGACAGCTGCCTAAAAAAACTGTCAAAATCCTGCAAAGCCCTACTGTAAGCCTTCCTCGTGGACACTGCCCAAGACTGCTGAACCAACGTGCCAATCACTGCTGCTCAGTCTGCCACACCTTGCCTAGTACCACCATGGGGCCCCCTGCTGCCAATGGAGCCACCTGCCAAAACCTGGAAAACTGAAAAGGAGACAGGCTGTCAGCAATCTCGTTCTTAACTCCCGGGAGATGTACCACTGTAAAAGAAAGATTAATCAACAACCTCTGAAGAAAGAATTTATGCAATATCATCAACAAATGTTCAGATTTTGCTGTCTAGCCTGTAACACCTTCACAACTGCAATATTGTCTCAGTTAAACACCACCCTCCTACCCCTCAAATGATCCTGCCACACCACTGACGGCACCCAAATTGGCATCAGCTCCAGAAACGTAATATTACACTTCCATTCCTCAGGCCACTGAGAGGGCCATGGCACTGCAAACCACTGCTTTACAAAAAATGCCCCCATAACCAGGCCCCTGGCTGCATCTGTAAACAGTTGTAAATCCCCTTGACCCACCCAATCAGCCTGTCAAAAAGTTACTCCATTAAACTGCTGTAAAAACTGTAGCCACAAGGTTAAGTCTTCACGTGTTAGTTTGCTAACTCTCACCCAATGATGCGTATTCTCACCCCCTTTCAAAAGAAATGCAACCAATCCACAAAATGTACATCCTGGATGCACTGCTCTACATGCAAAATTCAACAGCCCCAACAGCTCCACAACATCCCTCACCTGCACCTTATCCCTGGACTTCATCCATAGTATCTTCTCTTGTAGCCCAGCTACCTTCTCTCAAGACAGGTGAAATAATCCTAGTCCCACATCCATACTCAACCCCAAGAAGTCTAACATCTTCGCCGGGCCCTCCAATTTATGAGTAGCCAATGGAACTCCCAACTCCTTGCCCATCCCCAAGAAGCCCCACATTGCTACTAACTAACACTAACTCTTTCCCTTCACCCACTAGCAAAAAATCATTTAAGTAATGCACTGGTCTCTGGTTTTCCACCCACTATTGCCATATCCAATATAAGGCCGTACTAAACTTTTTAAAAGTAGAACAAGCCACTGCACATCCTATTGGCATAGCTGTGTCAGAATAAAACTTCTTCCCCACTACCATGCCCGACAATGGCCAATCCTCCGAATGTACCAGCAAAACGTGAAAGGTGAACTCAATGTCCACTTTCACCAGCCAGGGGTCCTGAAAGCTCCTAGTAATACAGACTGCATCATCCAAAGATGCATAGGTCACCTTAACCTCATTCCCTGGGATAAAATCATTGACAGACTTACATGGTCTCTTTTTGGGCACAAGACCCAAAGGTGACACCCTAAAATAGGTAAAAGGAGGGCTATGAAATGGGTCCAGTAATCTAGCCGCCTGACTCTCCTTTTCAACCAAATCCCCCAAAACATCTTCTCTCCCCATACTGACTTCAAATTTTATTCACACTTTACCATCCCCCACCAAGTTTGACTTGATCAAACCCCCCCCACAAAAACCCTTCAATCAATTCCCATGCCTCTGCCTGCTGTGGATACCACAACAGCATGTCCCACAGGACATGGACTTTAACAGGTGAATGAGTCCCCCAGGCATTTCCTTGCCCCCCCAAAAGGACCCTCCCCTCTGGCTATGAAATGTGGCCCTGCCCTGTACCCCTTGCAACCCCAGAGGAAGTCCATCTAATCCCTTCTGACTGGGAAAGGAGGATGTTTGACCCCCAAACTGACTCTCACCCCTACTGCACTGCACCGCTGAATGCCCACCCATACACTTTGAACATGTATGGGAGAATCTGCAAGTTGTCCAAGGACATCTCTCCATGTTGAAAGCCCAACATACTCCGACAGCGCCCTCTACAAACTTACTACCTCTATTGCTTCCACCGAAACTGTCCAAAATAGTGGACAGACAAATATCAGGGTGTCTTACCTCCCAGTGCATAGTCCTATCAACTGCCTTCCTCTTGCAGAACTTCTGATCATACCACAGCCAGGTGTTACCTGGCCATATACTTTGTGCCTCTCGAATTGTCAGAAAATAAGCCAAAGGTGGAAGGTCCAAAGTACTATCCCTCTCCACCTATACTGCCATGTAATACATGAATCCCAAAACCAATTCTCCCACATTCTCTGTCACAACATCCCCACTCACCTGTGATCTAGAGCACCCAAGTCTGCCAACAGGTCTTTTTTGTTTGCTGTGTCAGCTTCCTGCAAGCGCTGAATACCATCTGCATCAACTAACTGGAAAATATCAACATACTCTCCCTTCCAGATCTTTTCTTTCACAGTAAGAGGTATGTCAGGCATCAATAGAACTGCTGCCCCCTCCTGTTCCAATGTCTGTGTTGTCAACAAATCACTTGGCCATGTCCCAAAGTCTGAGCCTACCCTCCTCTAAACAAGTGTTGGCCTCTTTCTCTAACGATGAGAAACTACCATCCATGGCTGGACTCTCCATATTACTCACTCCTATAAAATACTGCTTCTCAAAGCTATAATTCTGTCCCTCTAAGTTCTGCAGCCCCCAACCACCTCTGGCATCCTCTGAAGACATAGTTAATCCACTAACCCTATCACACCATCTCAAGCCCCTACTCCCTGGTACCCCTGCACCAACATCCCCCCAACGGGGACTGTAGGATCATTACCTGTCAGGGCAGCAAATGTTGACTCCAGTGCCATGACCTCTGCTGTGGTCTCATTGGCTAGCTGTGCCTGGTGTGCTATCTTGCATCTGACTACCTGTTTACTCTACGTTTATTGTCTATTCTGAATATTGGGGCCCTGCATGCTGGTCGTTGCAGTGTCCTCATTCGGGATCTCCCAGAACAGGTCCTCCACCTGGGCTACAATGCTCACCCACCTCAGCCGTAACACTTGGATATCAATCATACTGTACCTGAAATGAGAGAAAACACAGCAAGTCCCCCAAAAAAAAAAAAAAAAAAAAAACACACAACACAAACAACTAATATACCTGAACCATCCGCTGACCCTCCACTCCTACAGCACAAACTGAAGGCCCATGAAGAAAGAAGATTTTGCAGTCCTGCCAAGTATTGAACCCTGGCCCTTATCCTGACAGCAGAATTCATTGCCTCACTCAGCCGCCCCAGTTCTGCTACCTCCCAACCAAGCAGTGACCAAATTCTTCCAGTATGCCAAATAAATTTGCATTGCCATGTTAACCGGAGCCCCACTAAAGCTATTGTGAGTATAAACTACTGGGTACAGCCATCTTTCCCAGCCACCACATGTGGCCAGAGGCTCGCCTCTACAGTGGCCAGCCTCTGCAGTGGCCATCTTCCAGAAACTATGTTCCCACACTTTGTGCTCCATTCTCATTTCATTTTTTTTTTTGGATTCCTCCTGAGATGATCCCCCGACAAATACCACAGGAACACAATGTCAAAGTCACCTTCTGTCCCTCCTCGCTCCACTCTCCTTTATTCTCTCTTTGTTCTATTTTATTTATTTATTTATTTATTTTTCCATTTTATAAGTGCACCAGTGGCATACCAAAGAGACACGCTGAGAACACTGCTATAGCCATGCCCTACCCCACATTAGTACCTACTGCAAGCCGCTACCCAGGCGGCACCTAAACCATGATCCCTCACCAGCTGATACACTACCTCACACCTAACTCTCAACTGGCTAAAGCAAGAATTCTGGACACAGACATTAATAACGTGACACGAAGGCCCAAGATCCAAACCAGTTCTACCCACTGGCTCTAGCATCATAATGTGTTACCACCAACCATGAGTTGCACTAACCTACCTCTCCAGTGACATCCAGCTGCCATTAATAGTGGCTTCAATCGTCATTGAAGTGTAGCAGCACTGCACCCAATACAGGGCAAAGGTTAGACATTCTGCACTAATCTGGTCAGTTGAGAACTCTGCCTTGATCTCTTCACTTTTTCTTTTCTTATATATATATAAATATATATATATATATATATATATATATATATATATATATATATATATATATATATATATATATGGGTCTACCTGAATTAACCAAAACTGCAAATAACCAACAGCAAGATAACCAACACTGGAAGATCAACAACAGAGAAGACCGACAGTTGAGAATCCCGATGCTGAGAACACCGACATGTGAAGGTAAGTGTGCAATAGAGACGGACGTTAGGGTCAGGTGTGGGTAAGGTAAGTGTGTGATAGTGATGGACATTAGGGTAGGGTGCTGGTGAGGTAAGTGTGCGATAATGACAGACTTTAGGTTTAGGGGCGGGTTAAGTGAGTTAAGGTTAGGGTGCAGGTAAGGTAAGTGTGTGATAGTGACAGACTTAAGGGTTAGGGGCGGATTAAGTGAGTTAGGGTTAGGGTGCAGGTAAGGTAAGTGTGCGATAGTGACTGACCTTAGGGTTAGGGTTTGGGTTAAGGTTAGTGCATATATAGTTGTGTATGTAAGGTTAAGTGTAGGTTTGTAAGGTTTTTGGTGTGCTTGTGTTGTGTGTGTATTTTTTGGGAAAGTTATTTGTTTTGTTGATTGTCGGGATTGTGGTTTGTCGGGCATGTGAAGTTTCGTGTTTTTGAACATTTATACATACAACCTTTAAAAAGGATAAAGCTCCCCACAGACAACTCTGACCCTACTGCGCATGCACAGAATGACTGTTACCAGCAGGCAAGCAGGCCCGCAACCCCATCACGCTATCCCTGTCTGGTCTCACAATCCACCAATGAGGTGAGTGCTGTGAAATGAGCTTCAAGGCTAACCGCAGCCCCTTTGGCAACTAGCGCACAGATGTCCACAGTTACCAAACTAAGATGGGCCCTGCAAGCAATAATTCACTTCCTGCAAAAAGAGGGCACCACTGACACCAGCATGGAAAGCAAATGGACATAAGAACACCTCGGATGGATGAACAACACCACACCACCTTGGCCATACTAGCCAGCATGCCAGCCTGGAAAGAGGACACCTCATCTGAACAAACCCACAGCCATTAATCTTCCTGGCAGCATCAGCCTTACAACCACCGGTAAGTAAAGCTATCAGTGCCTAATGCAGCTAATAGATGACTTACTCCACTCTTCACAACTTTCATACAGATTATTTTGTTCCCCTATCGATATATGTACATGAGAATAAAAGACTAAAGAATTAATTACAAACAGCAGTGCAATAGGCATTGGTATGCAGGCCTTTGCAACTAACTTCTGGGTTACTAAACTATTTAACTGTAAGCTACAAACCACCCACAAGAGAGGGAAAAAAAAAACTTATTCAAAAACTGCCAAACTTGGAAACTGTACTCCGACTTATTCATATGCTACCAGGGACATTGTACTAATTGTACTCACTCTCCTTTGGGGTAATTGACCAAGACCTACCTCACTAGCGCCACCTTAGGTTGTCTGAGATGTGATCCTGCTGCCAACAAAATCACACAAAAATGTGCTTCTCATCAGGCAATTTCCCTTCTCAAAAGATCTAAAGACCCTCCCCTCTCATTACCTCACTTCCTAGCTTTCTCTCTCACCTACTTAACCCCTTTCTAGCCCGATTTCCCTATAACTTACTGATCTAGCCATCCTCCCTACCTCCCTTCCCTTAAACACCCAACTACATCCTTCCCATTAAAGATGTCCTGTGACAAATTTGTCTGTTCCAAACTTCATTTATTTATTTAATTGAAATTTGGTAATTGGGTATGTTAGGTGATTATTTTACCCTTTTTTAGGTATAACCCAGATTCCAGAGTTGAAAAGTACATAATACAGGAAAACATAAATCAGTAAGTGAATATATATCATACATCAAATGGTAACAAAAATGTATATCAAAAGAAAATGCACATAGAAAATGGGTAGCAAGAAACAACACACAATATTTCAACAATGTAGAAATATACACAATAATTATAGTATTTACAGGGTGGAGTTCTCTTTTGGTAACTATATACTTAACAGAATAGCAACATCTTTCAGCTTTTCCCAGTTAGGGATCACCGGTCCACAGATTCATTGGAAGTGATGCTTTTACAGTGTCGAGTTGCCAGCCCGGTACCCAGCCTTCGCAGAAGGTACTCACATACACCTAACTGCATGTCGTTAAAATTCACTCAACCGCAGAGAGGACATGTGGACTCTGCACAGAAGGCACTCTAGCCAAGAATCAAACCAGAGAACCTCTTGCTGTGAGGCCACAACACTAACCGCTGCACCACCACAATATTTATATACTTAACAGAATGGTACTTGTTAATATTAGAAATTACAGTAAGTCTATAAGCCTACAACAACTTATCCAGATTCATAAAAGTAAATGCAGACAATTTCTTTTAGATGTTCCTTCAGTTTAACTGTGAAGCCATCTGATATTATTTGAAAATGTATTTGTATATGTAATTGATTCCATGTTGCAGTCCTAGGTTTAGTGAAGAACATTTCTCCTACAATAGTGATAAAATGTGGTGCGAACAAAGTAATGACATTGGGCCGGATTAACGAAGGAAAGAGTAAGACTCCAGACAGCCAATATGTCTGCCGAGCGATCCAGGAACAGCCAGCAGGGGCGTGCATGAGAGCTCCTGAAACTACTCTTGCACGAACAGTGTTATATTATGCAAATTACCTCATTTGCTGCTGAAAGCTATGCAAATGAGGTAAATTTGCGATCCAGGAAACACTAACCTGTCCAAGTAAGAGTAGAGTTACTTGCAGAAATGTACTCCATTGGTAACGGACTACCGTTCTGCAAATAGCAAAACGGAGCTATGACAGCTCCAAATAAAGGATGCATCCAATTGAGGAAGCATGCCAATGGCCAGATATAAGGCCATTGGTATTTTAATCTGTTGCAAAATAATAAAAAATATTTTTTTTCCCCGATCTTCGATGTTTAAGCATAGCGCAGTGCCTCGCAAACGTGCAGCGCTCTAAAAACCAGGAAAAAAAATTAAAAGCCAAAAATAGGCATTTTATTAAAAATATTCTTCTGCCAAGGAGGTGAATGGCAGGCTGAAGACAACATGGCTACCGAGTAGTGGTTGCTAAGGGGGGAAGCTCAGTCTGAGAGATGTAACCAAGCATTAGTAGGTAATCCTATGCAAATGAGGATAAGGATAGTGAATCCCAATTTTCCCTGCCATGTGAACCATGTCCCTAGAGTATAAGTGTAGGATTAGGGGAGTAACAGAGTAGCAAATAGGTGACATCATGAGGGGGTATGTATCAAAGACAGTAAGCTTATTGGAGCAGAGTGGCATGTGTTTGCTGTAAGTTACTCAGGACTGGAAGAGGCGTGTCTACAGTTGTCTTAACTGAAACCCAGAAACCGAAAGTGTACGCCGTGGATATCACTAAAGTTTCTTGGAAAGATGCTTACACTGTGTGCGCGCGTGCGCGCACCTGTAAACCCGTCTAAGCCTGTGTGCATGTGTGTGCACCTGTGTAAGCCTGTATAAGGCTGTCTAAGCCTGTGTGCACGGATGTGCACCCGCCTAAGCCTGTGTAAGCCTGTGTAAGCCTGTGTGCATGCATGTGCGCTCATGTGCGCGTTTGCGCTTGTTTGCGCAGCGCTTCTCCCTGTGGAAATAGAAAGGGAAAAGGAAGGAAAAGAAGTAGTAGGAAGTTAACCAAGGAGAACTAGCAGAGCTGCCAGGTGAAATCAATCAGAATCAGCCAATTACACAGGCAGTACACTAGCCCAGCCCAGCACTTAAAACTCTGCAAACATTATTCCCCCATGTTTTTCTCAGAAACACTGCAGTATACAAAGAAAAGTGAAAACTTAAAAAGCTTAAATGAGACAAAAAAATGTTACGGGCTGCCATTGCTATTATAAGACAACATGTGCAAGATGCTGAGGGTGGTGCCATTGCGAATGCTGCTGAGCAACCCACAGTGAGGAGACAGAGAAGAGTGTACAGACCCAGGGTAACCTACCAGGGGCTACATGAGCTGGAGATAGTGCAGCGCTATAGAGTGATTAGAGACCTCCTGCAGCAAATTGTTGAGCTGTGCAGGCCATGTCTCACACACAGAACCAACAGAGGGGAACCCATCCCAGTGGAAACCAAGGTATGTGTTGGCCTAAGAATACTAGCAACAGGTACCTTCCAGAGGCCAACTGGTGATATGATGGGGATTTCACAGGCATCAGCATCTAGGGTATTTCACCAGTTCCTGAATGCCATGTCAGCACATGTCGGTGATCATGTATATTTCCCCAATTCCCATGAGGTATTGGCCAGCAAAATGCGTCTCTTCCAGCAAATAGCGAAATACCCTGAGGTTGTGGGTGCAATTGACTGCATGTACATACACATCAAAGCACCAGCCGGTGAGTGGGGTAGGGCCTACATCAACCGCAAGGGCTTCCACTCCATCAACTGCCAGGTCATGTGTGATGCCCAGAGCATAATACTGAATGTGTGTGCTGGCTGCCCTGGAAGCTACCACGATTCCCATATCTGGCATCTGACGCAGCTCTACCAGACATTTGCCAATGGGGACATCCCTGATGGTCACCTATTGGGGGATTCTGGATATGCACTGGAGCTGTGGCTGATGACAACCATCAGAAATGCACACACACCTGATCAAGAACTCCATAATGAGGCAAATGCACAAACACAAAATGTAATCGAGCATGTGTTTGGGATGCTCAAGTCACAGTTCTGGTGCCTGGACACATCTGGTGGTGCCTTGCAGTACTCACCAACTACATGTACCCAAATTGTCATGGTATGTGCCATGCTACACAATATGATCCTGCAAAAACAGCTGCAGCAGGAACAGCATGGGGCAGGGCCAAACAGCCCCCCACCATTGCCAAGGCCTGCACAGGCACAGCGTGACTCGGAGGAGGAACAACCTGAGCCTGCCCCAGTAGGCAGAAGGAGGCGTGCCCAGTATGCCTTGGCCTTGACAAAGAGGCAATGCATAGCACATACACTGGCTCAGTAGGAACCCTGGAAATGATACTTCTCTCTGACTGGCACATAAAATAAAAGGGATGCCTAACTTGACACTACCTATTTCCAAACATGTATAGGGAGTGTAGTATGTGCATCCGACATGGGCAGCCCTGCAGCACCACCTGAGGCATGATTGCCATGTTTTAAGCAATATAAAGCAGTGCTAAGCAGTTTTTACCAATATTTAGTATATGTAAACAAAATTACCCGTGCTAACTAGCGCAATGTCAGGCAATGTTGAGCAATGTTGGGCAAGGTCGGGCAAAGTTGATCAAAGTCAGGTAAACATGCTCAAATTTGCTTTACTGTTCTTAAAGCAGTCTGGTCTTCCCAGCATGAAAATAAAATGCAGTGACAGGGCTTGAACCCAGAATACTGTACACTATAGTCACAGTATTGAACCACTAAGCTATGATAGCATTTCAATGGCACAGACACAGCAGGACAATTGTACACTAATGCAAGCACAAAGAAATGCTGCATCATGCCCCTAAAGAGGCATATGGGTAACCACCCCCACAGGCCTATGCAGACAGAGAACATCAGGCCAGGCAGAGTGATGTGGGTTGTTTAGGCTATGAAGTCACAATCTAATATACGTGACATTGGATGCTAAGATCTGTAGTACAGTAGTATGCCTCAAGCCAGTACGATAGGCAACAGTACAGACTGAAATGGTGTACCGTACATAGCAGTGCAGGCATAACAAATGTGTATAAGTGTCAGGTGAAACCCTCATCCTATGTACACCCCCAGTAACAATCAGGTGTGCCCCCGGGTAGAAATATACAAAGAATAGCTGTCCCCCCCTGTATGTAGAAATGTTGATAAGTCTATGCAAAGTGTCTCATGGAAGCCCTGCAGGCACAGCATGATCCCCGTTGATCTATGACACAAAGGTGAGCACTGCTGTAAAAATACAACTTGATTTTCCAATACACATATAGTATAAATATCTATACCAGGCGTGCTCACACACTCCAACAAATGTACTGGATTTCATTCAGCATCACACTGAAAGGTCATACTGGGCATGTTCACACACTTTAATAAATGAAGCAAATGTCAGGCAACAACATACTGAAAGATCATACTGGGCATGCTCACACACTTTAATAAATGAAGCAAATGTCAGGCAACAACATACTGAAAGGTCATACTGGGCATGCTCACACACTTAAATAAACGAAGCAAATGTCAGGCAACAACATACTAAAAGGTCATACTGGGCATGCTCACACACTTAAATAAACGAAGCAAATGTCAGGCAACAACATACTGAAAGGTCATGCTTGGCATGCTCACACACTTAGGCTACATACGGAGGTGATAATAAGGGATCTATGGACAAATGTGGACAGTCATCTCTACTTCCAGAAACACATTCACAAAGTGGTCAGAAAATCATGCTATGTGTTCACACAAACTGCGAAGGTCTGTGCATGTAGGTCAAAGGAGATTCCCACTACTCATCAGTCATCGCACCCGTCAGAGAGTACCACAACACACTTGCAGTGAATCTGACTAGGCACCTTCAGCAACCAGAAAGACCACTGAAGTACCTTAACAAGAGGATTACTGGTCTCAAACAGTTGCCCCCTGCAACAAGACTGAATGTACTCTGTTGCATACTGTCTACTCAGGAGATCTCTGCCCAACAGACAGGTCCATGTCATGGCTACACTCAGATCTCTTCTGAGTTACAGCTCAATGGCACTAAATATACATACAAAACTGATATTGCCAACATCCTGGCAGATAGGATCAGGTTAACTTTATCCCCCTCTCACCCATGAAAGAGCACATCTCTATAATGGAAGACTGCAAAGTTGCTGTCATCACAGCTGCACAGGTAAAAAACACTCTCCAAAGCCAGTATCACAGCAGCCATGGGACCAGATAACTTCCCAGGCTGTGTTCTACACAAACCACAGAACGAACAGGCACTACACTGATGTACCATGTGCAGACATAGCCTCACCTCATGCTTTGTGCCTGCTGAATGGTGCACAGTGACGGTTATCCCACTACACAAGGGTGGAGACACCATGGATCCCAGGAACTAGCACCCCATTAGCCTGATGAGCCCGCTTTTCAAGGCCATGGAATGTATCATCACACAACTTATAAAAAATTACATTGGTAATCCCCAAATCCTGGATCACAACCATGTTGGGTTTGTAAAATGCAGCTCATGTCTCCTAAACCTGATAGATGACATTGAAGCCGTCACCAGAACCATAGACAAGGGTAAGGTGGTTCGCACAGCCAATGTAGATCCTGCCATGGCTTACAACACCACCCCACACTCTGGAAATATAGATAAACCCACTAAACGAGGTATAAATTGCTATGCCACAAGATGGGTTGCCAACAGGCTTACTGACAGAACACACTCTGTGAAAGTAGCAGACTCCAAGTATGACTTTGGACCAGTGACGAGTGCAGTACCACAGGGTCCAGTCCTGGGTCCTGTCCTGTTTAGTATCTACTTCCCTGAAGTAAACTTTAACATGGAAGGTTTGTGACTACTGAAGTTTCCAGAGGACTGCGAACTAGGAGCCATAACTGTAAACACTAAAGACGTGGACATCCTACAAAAGGACCTCACTAAGACAGATCGCTGTTGTCAAAGCCATGGGCTCTAGCTCAATGCCAAAAGGTGCATTGTCATCCCCTTAGTTAAAAACTCTGTAGCCAAGAACTACAACATAGGTGGTAGTATACTTAACACTGAAAGTGTGACAAGAGACCTTGGGTCACAGGTGGACAGTGGACACAACTGTGATAATCACATCCCCACAGTAGTCAGGAAACCCTCCTATGTGACACACCTCATCACAAAATGTGTCTCATACAGAATAGAAGAGGACATTGTTCCCCTCTACTCATCACTCACTAGAACTATAATAAAGTACAATGCCACTTTTGCTATGTACCTCACAAGACAACTATAACAACTGGAAAGCCTGCAGCAATACCTCACAAAGAGCATTAGTGGCCTGAAATACATGCCATACACAGACCATCTCAAAATGCTCCATCTGTACTCCCTTGCATATTACCTACTCAGAGGTGTTGACTGCCTAACATACAAAGCTATGTCAAACACAGAGCTGTTGGACATGCTCTACGTAAAACACTCACAATCCCTCTGACCTTTTGACCCAAAACCACAAGTGAAATACAAAAGGAAGGGGTGTACCCATTTACCTTATGGATACCCACACCTTCAGGTTAGTGGCACAGCATGAGGCCTTGGAGACCATGCAAGTGCAACTAACACTGGGCAAAGCTGCTCATCAGATTGTATCCTGCTACAGATCACCTACCTTGTCTCAGGAACCTCACTCAGTATTCCTGAGAACAGTGGAAAATATAAAGGTCCTATCAAACACCATTATATGAGGAGATTACACCTACACAAACATTGAGTGGGAGAATTACTCTTGTACAACGTCCTTTGCCCAATGTTTCCTTGAGTTTAAAAACTCTAACACTCTGGAACAACTGGTCACCATGCCCACTAGAGGTGACAACATACTGGACATGATCATCACCAACATGGGGTACCAGTGTTCCACAACAGAGATAAACCCCTCGCTGGTAATATCAGATCATAAAGTAATCACACTGGACATCCACATCCCACCCCCCCCTCCCCCAGTCAATGAAACCACTGTGAAGACATTTTCAAAAGCAAACTGCACACTTCCCAAGACCAAAGTGGAAAGTTCCAAAGCCCTCTTGCTATAGGATAATGGTATACAATCTGCCAAATCATTTACAAGTGCATCCTATGAGCATCTACAGGGATGCATGGATTGAGACATCACAAATAAAACCAAGATGCACTCTTCCAAAAATAAGAAAACATTCTGGTGGTCATTGCCCATAAATAAGCTAGATAACAGAAGGAGAAAACGAACACATGATAGAGCCAACTTCACTAAAGGAAAGGCATCACTGATCATTATTAGGAAGAAACAATGATCGCTCATAAAATAATCCAAGGCCAGTTTCTAAAGACAAATTGCCTAGGAATGTAAGAATAACAACCACAAAGCCTTCGGTAGCTATACCAGACATGTAGGTGCCCACTTCCAAATATGCTGTCAGCTACTGTAAAATTTCAAGAAATACACTGAACCAACTTTCATTGCCCACATCCTGGGGGACAAGTTCAGTGTAAACTCCCCCCATCTCCCCCAAAAGGGCCTGTATCCATCACAGAGGGATGCAGAGTCCCAGACTTCATAGACAGGCAGGTAAAGACAGCCCTCTCCAAAGCTAAGAACACAGCATCAGTGGGACTGGATGGTGTCCTAGGCTGTGTCTTACACTAGGCCCAAAAGGAACTACACCCTCACCTACATTCACTGTCCAGACTCAATCATACCACAGGCTATGTACCCAAAGAATGGCATACACTAACAATCATCCAGCTCTACAAAGGGGGTGCCACAACAGAACCTGGAAACCATTGCCCTATATGTCTACTCAGCCTGGTCGACAAAGCTATGGAGCAAATTGTCATGGAACCCATAAACAGAGACATTGGGGACCTCCAGACACTGGAATCTACATAATTTCGCCTTGTTAAAGGCAGATCCTGCCTCCTAAACCTAGTTGACTTATTTCAAACAGTTACCAAAGACATAGATGGAGGTGAAAGTAGTCCACACAGCCCACCTGAACCTCACTAAGGACTTTCTACACCATTCCCCACTCTGTCATCATGGACAAGCTTACCAGCTTGAACATTAACAGCTATGTCACAGGATGGGTGGCCAAGTGTCTCACAGATCAAACACACATGTTCAGAGTTGTGGGTGCCATGTGCGACTCTAAGCCAGTCACAAATGGCATCCCACAGGTCTTGGTCCTGGGACCCCACCTGTTCAGTAGATACTGCTCAGAGGTACAGGCAAGCATGGGAGAAGTATGGCTGAACAGGTTTGCAGATGACTGCTAACTGTGGTCCATAATCGACTCTACGGCTGACACAGACATCCTCCAGAAGGATCTTACAGAGACAGATACCTGGTGACAAAACAATGCCCTCAAGCAGAATGCCAAAGAATGCATAGTCACCCCCTTTGGCTAAAACAAAGTGCAAACAAATTACCACATAGGTGGTAATCCAGTATGTACGGAGAAAATCATTATGGCCCTGGGAACACAGGTAGATAGTAAACTCTTCTTTGATGATCACATGGCCAAAGTGTTTAGACATTCCTTCTATGTAGCCCAACTAATGTCACCTAATGTAACCTACTTTGTCTAGTCTGATGATGTCACCATCCTACAAATATACCTGTGGAAAGTAAAACTCACAGTAATGTGTATAGCATGTTGTGTAAATGTGTACACCTGTAGTATCATAAACCAGTTAAATAGGGGTTTGAATCCTGTACTTGTGTGTGCCTGTTTGTGTGTGATCTCCTTGGAGAGTAGTGAAACACTTTAAAAGTGGTATACTAATCTTTGTCAAGTCTGATGATGTCACCGTCCTACAAATATACCTGTGGAAAAAAAAAGCTTGCAGTATTGTGTATAACATGTCATATAAATGCGTACTCCTGTAGTATCATAAACCAGTGAGGTAGAGGTTTGAATTCTGTACTTGACAAGTGTGTGATCTCCTTGGAGAGGAGCAACCTTTTTGAAGAGCAGTGAAACACCTTAAAAGTGGTATACTAATCTTTATCAAGTCTGGTGATGTCACCGGCCTACAAATACACCTGTGGAAAAGAGAAATTATATCACTGTGTATAGCGTGTCATGTAAATGCGTACCCCTGTAGTATCATAAACCAGTTAGGTAGGGGTTTGAATCCGTCACTTCACAAGTGTGTGTCTTTTTGTGTGTGATCTCTTTGGAGAGAAGCAACCTTTTTGGAGAGCAGTGAAACACTCTAAAGGGAGTATACTAACCTTTGTCAAGTCTGATGATGTCACCATCCTACAAATATACTGGTGGAAAAAAGAACTCACAATAATGTGTATAGTGCATCGTGTAAATGTGTACTCCTGTAGTATCATAAACGAGTTAGGTAGGGGTTTGAATCCTGTACTTGACAAGTGTGTGTCGGTTTGTGTGTGATATTCTTGGAGAGGAGCAATCTTTTTGGAGAATTGGGAAACACCCTAAAGGTGATATACCAATCTTTGTCAAGTCTGATGATGTTACCATCCTACAAATATACCTGTTGAAAGAAGAACTCATAGTAATGTGTCTAGCGTGTAATGTAAATGTGTACTTTTGTAGTATTCTAAACCAGTTAGGTAGGGGTTTGAATCCTGCACTTGACAAGTTTGTGTGTGATCTCCTTGGAGATAAACAACCCTTTTGGAGAGTAGTAAAACACCTTAAAAGTGGTATACTAATCTTTGTCAAGTCTGATGATGTCACCATCCTACAAATATACCAGTGGAAAAGAGAGCTGACAGTAATGTTTATAGCATGTCGTGTCAATACATACTCCTTTAGTATCATGAAGTAGCTAGGTAGGGGTTTGAATTCTGCACTTGACAACTGTTTGTGTGTGATCTCCTTGGAGAAAAGCAACAATTTTGGAGACTACTAAAACACCTTAAAAGCGGTATACTTATCTTTGTCAAGTCTGAAGATGTCACCATCCTACAAATATACCTGTGGAAAGAAAAACGCTCAGTAATGTGTATAGCACGTCATGTTAATATGTACTGCTCTATTATCATGAAGTAGTTAGGTAGGGGTTTGAATCCTGCACTTGGTGAGGGTGTGTGTGTTATATGTTTTTGACACTATTGGTCAATGTGTTGTTGGTTTTGCTTTTACTACTGTATGACATATCAGTATGACAACAGTATGTGCATTGCACATGTGAGATAGCTTTGTGGCAAATACATATATGCACATGTGACCTCAATTATTGCATGTGTGAGAACCCTGCTTTTTCCAAGAACACAGCTGTCATCTTTGCCAGAGTGTGCTGCTGCTTTCCAGACCTTAGGTCACATCTGTATGCTTGTGACAAGGCCAGCCACTACAGTGATCCCTGGCCTAGGTCATCCTTGTCACACACACTCATTATGGTTTCTATTGAATTGTGTGAGTGAGGGTTTATGGCCGAGGCATATGTCAAACCTGTTCAAATGAAGCAAAGTCTGTCAATGATGGCTATTCATTATAGGTGTAAAACAACCTTTGTGGATATGCATGCAGACCCCTTATTGCTTATGTGATCCACCGAGGGATTTCAAAATACCTTTGGAAATGTGATTATCAAAGGAGAGATGACGTAACACATGGTTGCATGTACACATCGGTACCTGTTCATCATGTTGGTGGCTACTACCTATGTGGTACTGTGGGGATACTATGTTCCGTAAAGGTGGATGACTATGCTTTGGTTGGCTTATAGCTTTACAGCATGGGTTTGACAACAGGTATCTCTCTGTATGATACCCTTGTGGAGAATGTGTGTGTCATCTGGAGAATGCATTATAGGCCACAGTATGCATTACCAGACATGGATGGACATACCCTACTGTGATTGCTTGTACCTAAGAGAGCTATATGCCAAACAGGAGTGGTCTCAGTAATGGGTGCAGGTGAATACCACTGGTTACTGGCATAGTATAGTACCTGAAGGATCCAAATGTTACTGTGTGCCCTAAATCTGTGTGTCAGTTCTCAAGACATCATCTAACGATTGGTTATGGTCAGGCTGCTGATGTTATGTATAGTACCAGAATGCAAAACAATGACAGATAGTAGCAGTATCACCCACAGCACAGTGTCAAACCATGTCATACACACATGTGTAGTCAAGTTCCGAAATGTGTGTAGTACAATGCATACTGGCCATATGCAGACAGTGCACCTCCACCATGTTCACAAATGCACACCTGCAAATCTGTGCTACACACATCCCTCACATACTGTCCACTCTCTAACACATGCTGCCAATACTACACACATCAGCCAAGTGGCACGTGGGCAGACAATACACTATTGGAACTAACCCTGTTGTAAACAATACTACATTGATAATCATAGCCTTAATGCATCATGCCTGCTCAGCTACACCTTCAAGCATATCATTACACTCTACTGCTGACAACATGCTAACATTGCTATACTGCTATAAAGCCACCCTGTGCATCAGCACCATGGTAGCCTGTTCCTGCATCAATGTTACAGATGACAGGAGGTGGCACAGGTCTCATCATATGCACAGGGTGTGTTGTTGGTTTTCCAGAGGCCTACAGTGAGCCATACAATTGACATGTATGTGTGTGAGGGCCAAGAGTACTGCTATGGGCCAATGTTGATGTAATGTGTGCAGGTATGTGTTAGCCCTAGGTGTCTGGTTTATGTGTGTGTGTGTCTGCATGCACACAGTTCCATCATGTGGCTGCCATATACAGGTATTTGTGGGACAGCTACAGAATGTACCTGCCAGGCTTTACAGATCACCGTCTCTGGCCATGGATACTGTACCTGTGCCTGGCAGGGGTGCTACTGACACTATCAGGTACTAAGCCAGACTGGGTACTATCCCCAGAGGTAGATGGATGTACACTGGACCCAGGTCCCTGCTGGGACTGTCCTGAGCCACGTGCACATCATCTTCTAGGACGTTCTATGGACAGCCCACCCCCAACATTGCTGGGGCTGGTACTGACACTACGGGAGCGGCTGTGACTTGAGGGACGTCCACAGCAACTGCCAGCTGCTGATGTTGCTGGCATACATCCACATCAACGACTCCACCATCCCGCACTGTCCTGACACATAGACATGACATAGCGGAGGACATCTAATGTCTCACCCCAATGTCTATCAGTGACCACAGTGTAATTAAGGATGGCACCTGCTAGGTCATGGCTACTGTCAATTACAGCGGTGTTATGTGCCCTCTGTGCCCTTAGTCCCTATCTGGTGTACCGCTCCATAAGTGCCTGTGCCTCCATGACAGCCTGGAACATGCGTGAGGTTGTAAGACCTGTGGCACGTATGCCAGGGGCATGATGAGCAGCAGTGCTCTGATGAGAACCCCTGGACATCTGCCTATGTGGTACCCTTCCAGTCATCTGGGTATGGCTGCTGTGTCGGGATGCATGTGCCATAGATACCACACTGTCCTGGCCAATGCCGACTGTACGCTGTCCCTCAGCTAAAGGCATTGGTGATGGATGTATTTTCAGTATGACTGTGTGCATGGATGGGGTGGACACTTGTGTACTGTCGATTGGTGGCCCAACGACAGACCCTGGCAAACATGCCTGTGCCTCAACACACCTATCATCATTATCACTATTTTGCTTTGTGACATCAGTTTCCCTGCTGCAGTGAACCAGCCCAAACTCAACACCTGTGAGAGGAAGACAGGAAACACACTTTACGACCTGTACATGATGTTGGAACACATGCACACATGCACACATGAACACATGAACACATGCACACATGCACACATGCACACAGGCACACATGCACACATTGATGCATGCACACATGCACACATGAACACATGCACACATGCACACATGCACACATGAACACATTCACACATGCACACATGCACACATGTACACAAATACACACCTCATTAAAACAGACACACACACACACACACACACACACACACACACACACACACACACACACACCACCGGCAATCCAGAACATACTCAGTAACAGGTGATGGTGGGGTACAATATCACAAGCCAAACAGTTATATCACACGTGTCAGCATGCAGGACATGTGTTGCTCAACAGCATGCAGTTCAAGTGTAGACAGCCCTTGCTAATAACAGTATACATAACTTTGATGCATGTGTGTTGTTGTTCAGTGATTGGCCTCACCCTGGAACGCAATGTGTACATGGACACAACATTGCTGTGCAAGTATTAAAAGTTCTGCAATGTCCTGTGCACCATCACTCACAGGTATACATACCATGGCTGGATGTGTATCTGCGTGTCACATAGATATCAATTTCTGATTAGAGAGTCTGTGTCTTTAGCAGATAATTGTGGACACAGGTTTAGCACATGCATGCTATGTATACACACAGGATGAGTGGTGCATGTATACCTGATGGAATACCATTGCTCACCATAGCCATTGTACAGTGGTTATGGTGAGTGTAGGACATATTGTGGACATGCCAGTGCCAGCCATGACAAGACATGCTACAACACAACTGCAACATTAAACATCACACATACACAATGTGTGTAATATAACCTATACACTCAATAGCATTACAAGACATATATGTGTCACTTTTTACAAATGGTGATTGCTATGCATATTGTGTATAGGTGCATATGGTTGCACACACACAACATTAAGATGCATAGCAATTAATGCTATGTGTAGTACTGTGATCACTGTAACTGGATGGGGTCTAGTACCATAAGCCATCATCATGCAGCATCATGTGGTCACTCAAGGCTACTAATGTGTGCCAGACTGCCACATAGCATGCTGTACCTGAACTGCAGTACCATGGCTACATTCACCATTTCACAGCCAGTTGTTACATGGGTTTGTAAGGTGCCCAATAGGGGGCATTGCCTAACATAGGTTCATAGGTTCATAGGTAGGTACTAGGCTATCGGCCCTAGGGCCCATACAAGCCTAGCCAAAAAATGTACCCTGGCTTTCGCCTCCCAAGAGAATTATTTTCCTGTGCCCCTGTCGAGCATAGCCACAGAAGTGATCCCCGGGGTGAATTTCCCATTTCCCATCCAATAATAAAGATTTTTCTTGAAGAGTGCTAATGAGAAGCACTGTTTGACATAGATAGGTAGTCTGTTCCAGAGTATGGGAAGTCTCTGGCCCATACAAGCCTAGCCAAAAAATGTACCCTGGCTTTCGCCACCCAAGAAAATTATTTTCATGTGCCCCTGTCAAGCAGAGCCAGAGAAGTGATCCCCAGGGTGAATTTCCCATTTCCCATCCAATCATCAAGATTTTTCTTGAAGAGTGCTAATGAGGAGCTCTGTTTGACATAGATAGGTAGTCTATTCGAGAGTATGGGAAGTCTCTGGGACAGGAATCTATCCCTCCAGCATGTTCTGTTTATTGTGGTGACAAAGTTTAGGTCCCTAGAGCATGTAGCTTGGAGAGATTGGGATTTCTTTAAGTGGAGCATGTCCAACAGCTCTGGGTTTGACATAGCTTTGTATGATAGGCAGAGATCGCCCCTGAGTAGGCGATATGCGATGGAGTAAAGCTGTAGTTTTTTGAGACGGTCTGCATAGGGCATCTGTTTGAGGCCAGTAATCCTCTTTGTGAGGTATTTCTGTGGTCTTTCCAGTTGTTGTAGATGTCTTGTGAGGTACATACCAAAAGGGGTGTTGTACTCTATAATGGGTCTAATGAGTGATGAGTAGAGGGGAACAATGACCTCTTTTTTTCTGGATGAGAATCCTTTTGTGATGAGAACATACTCAATAGCGGGTTGAATGTGTTATGTGTTGAAGAGTGTCACACAGCCACATGAGAGGCCTCTACCCCTCTGGTATATTATGTGTGCTCTGTGGATGACATTTGGGATACTGGAGTGTGACCTTACAGCGGGTGTCTGAATACGCCATATGTAGCATGGTAACGTGTACTGCGTATGACAAAGTTGTGTATGTTGTGTGCATGTGTATTGACTCTGCCTATCCAATGTCCACTACAGTGTTGCCACAACTGTGTGGGATGCTCTGTGTATTGCATGTGTTTGCGGCAGCTACCCACGTTACTGAGATGTGCATAGTCTCACAGCAAACATGCACAGCATGCATTATGCACAGGTGTGTTACGTGTACATGGTCTACACCTCACCTATGACATGCACATTTAATTAGCAATATTAAATGTAGAACACACTCACTAGCATGGGTCTGCTGCCTTGCTGTCACACCAGAGGGACCTACAAGAATATGAGGCAGTTCGTCAGTGGCAACAACTGTGGCATTGCTACTGTGTGTATGCAATCTTACAGTAGAACAACGGTTGACAGTCACAGGCCTACAGATTATATTCCTAATTATTAGTATTGCACAACACTAGGCACCACATCTTCTTACTACACAGTACACATCTCACATAAGCATGATCTACCAATAGAGGTAACAGTAGTCAACAGCTATGCCATGTTACCTGCACGCTCCGTGTCAACTTGCTGGGTGGCTCCGGCCTCCATGATGATACATGTTAGTTGTTGTTGTTGTTGTTGTTGGCCAGGAGCCACCTGGCTCAGGAGCAGCTCCTCCACTCTGGTGAGGGGGGGTTGGATGGCTACTCCACCACCTGTGGCAAGCTGTTGCCTATGGATATCAGACGCACACTGCCGGACATGTCTAATTAAATCACTGCAGTGATGGCGTACCTGCTCATATGTCCAGTTATGCATGCCTATGTCATTTAACCTACGGACAAGATCTTGCCATAGTGCAGTCCGCTCATGCTGGTCCTGGCTGGTTCTTGAGAACAGCAGGGCATAGTGCTGAACCAGGCTGGTTGTAATCTGTTCCTCCTCTGCTGGGCTATATGTGGGATTACGATGGTGGGCCATGACCCTGGAAGAGAATGAAACAATATGTGTGAGCAAGTCATGTGACACACTTAACATTCTAAAGTACAGATATCAATTAACTGCCATATATAGCAACCTATTGGCTGTCAAAGGATACACACTTTCAATACCACATATCAGTGCTCAACCCACAAATGCCTGACAGTGCCTGGCACACTCTATATATCTAACCATGTTTTGCACAGCAACAAAGATAAACCAGTATGTAAGACTATACAACAGTACATGGCACACTGTATGCGACACAATACACCACCTAGCCACAGGAGGTATATATCAAGCTAATGCATAAAGAAATATGTAATCCATTGCAATGATTGTAAAGTCCAGTTACAGTATTACCAGTAAACCACACTAGTCATTGATGGCAAACCCTTGCCTAACATATGTGCACATTCATTAATATAGATGGCATACTGCTGTACTAGACTATACATGTTGCTAGATATGCACTTATATCCTGTAACACACATATGACCGAGGCCATGGTACAGGCATACCCGCACACACATCAGACATACATACCAGACACAAAGGTATGGCAACCCAGATGACCTTTACCTGTGTACCATACAGTACCATGTGTCAGTAGTTACAAAACCTTATGCCTGAGGTATGTAATCTGTGAGGACTACAGGAAACACACAAAACAGTGGTTCCAATAAATGTGGGCATACACCATACTGTGCTGTTTAGGCATACAGCTTCAGGTAGTACTACAGTTCATACAGGAGTTGGATTCACCAGCAGTAACACTCAATAAGCATACATGTACTGCTTTAGCCTACAATGGGACACCCCAGTCGACACTAAGGGACTATGTCAGACCGTATAGCATACTGCTTTATCTGCCTAGCAATAGCATACACATCTTTTGCTGGGATCACAGCTAGGACACAAAATACCCTTGACGTACTCTGATGATGCCCAGAACATTTATGAGTGAAAGCACTTAGTACTTCCTGTTTCTGTTTTTACTATTCATTTGTAATAAATCAGCCTTCAGCAGTTGATACTGTGTCGCCGGTCTTCAGTTTACCTTGACAGAAACAGTTTCCCACTAAGCTATCACACATATACAGAACTCTGACACATTCACCAACACATTCACCATCACACTCAGTCAACCTCACATAGCAATTATTGCAACAAGTACATGTGGGTGTGTGTCGGTTCATAGGTAGGTAATAGGCTATTGGCCCTAGGGCCTATAGAAGTCTAGCCATACGCTACCCTGGCCTTTTAATTTCATGTGGCCCTGTCAAGCAGAGCCACAGAGGTGATTCCCGTGGTGTATTTCCTATCTCCCATACAATCATCAGGATTATTTATGATGACTGCTAATTAGCAGCTTTGTTTGCTATTGATAGGTGGTTTGTTCCAGTGTATGGGATGTCTCTGAGATAGGAATCTATCCCTCCAGCATGTGCTGTTTATTGAGGTCACAAGGTTTAGGTCCCTAGAGTGTGTAGCTCATAGGGATTGTGATCTGTTTACGTGGAGCATGTCCAACAGCTCTGGGTTTGACATAGCTTTGTATGTTAGGCAGAGGTCATCTCTGGGTAGGCGGTATGCGACACAGTCTAGCTGTGATTTTGTGAGACGGTCTGCATAGGGCATCTGTTTGGGGCTGGTATTACTCTTTGTGAGGTATGTCTGTGTCCTTTCCAGTTGCTGTAGATGCCTTGTGAGGTACATACCACATGGGGCATTGTACTCTATAATGGGTTTTATGTGTGATGAGTTGAGGGGAACACAGACCTATATTTCCCTGGATGACACACCTTTTGTGATGATGTGTGGCACGTAGACAGATTACATGACTAGTGTGGCACTGTGATTATCAAAGGGGAGACTACTGTCCACCTGTGTCCTATGGTCTCTTATCACACTTTTGGTTTTAGGTAGACTACCACCTATGTGGTAGTTCATGGGAATGGAGTTTTGCCAGAAGGGATGCCAATGCAGTTTCAACATTGAGCTTGAGTCCATTGCTTTGTCACCAGGCATATGTCGCAGTAAATATGACCCTGTCTCTCTCTCTCTCTCTATATATATATATATATATATATATATATATATATATATATATATATATATACACACACACACACACACACATACATATAAACATCCATTGGTGTACATATAGATATACATATAGGCACATATGCAGTCCACCTTTCATGGTGGGAATATCAATTATGCGAAGGTTATGAGGTATACTGTTATGTAATAATATTTCACACTGTTGTGCGGAATGCATTGAAGGTGTTCTCAGCCCATGTAGCTTTAGCAGGCCTCACTGGCTGCAACACTGCAAACCTGACAAATCATACTCACAGCATTTAACCACCACATGTCATATACCAACACTGTATGCTGTCTTGTTTGCCACACACTACAACCTACATAGAAATATGCACATAACAACATTCACCAACATATATATGTCCACCCTTCACAAACAGTTGCAGTATGTCCCTTGCTCTATGCACATGTACAGATGCTAATATATCTGACACAGACAGATCTCTCCGTATGTGTGTGCCATACACTCACAAGGTCCACACTGTTGTAAGTCCGTGGACCTCACGGCTGACCTGTTGGGCCTTGCTGCAACATGATCAGGTGTCACATGTGAGCACACAGTAATATTAGAGGGTGTATATATATAGCTGCAAATGCTAGATTAGCATACTAGCCTGGTACAGCTGATGCCAATGTTAAGCTACACGTTAATATGACTATCATGCATTTGTTACTGTGTCACATCCATGTTTATATAACTGTATGCGCTACTCCCCCAAACAGCCATTGTACACACTACTGTACAGAACACAGATAACATGGATCAGATGTTTCACATTTAATGCTGAACTACATATGTCACAGTCATATCCCACTGCACACAGCTACACACTGATTTCCCCATGGCTGTAGTTATGCAGGGCATCTGTGCATAGATACATACTGCTGCCACATATGGATGATTCAAAGTATGTAGAGAACTCTTCAAAAACATCTACTACATGCCAGTAAATACATATCTGTTACATACCTTTCCTTTGTATGCATTTGTATTTGTCACTTCCATGTGTTTTGTAATTTTTTTTAATATATCTTAATTTTTTTTTTAATATATATATATATTTTTTTAATATCTTATTTTTTTTTTTGCTGTTGCTGTTGTCGGTGTCTGTCTGTCTGTCTGTGTCTCTGTGTCTCTCTCTTGCTCTCTCTCTCTCTCTCTCCATGGCTGCAATGAAATGATTGCATGTGTGGACAGCAAGTACAGCCTGCTTTTATAGGTATCTGCACATGTGCATGTGATGGCCTCTGCACCAATTGGTGGCCACCATTTGGTAATTGCATGCAGCCTGCTGTGTGGTAATTGCAGTACTCACTGTCATAGCAACCCAATGCTATAAACTGCTAGGTCAGGTAGGCGTAGCCCTTTCAGCTTTCCAAAGTGGGGCCCATGCTTATTTGCTGTGGACACCGTTGTGTAAGTCAGAAGGTTGGTATACTTCTTATATCTGAAGCTAAAGGTGTAGCCAGTGATTTGAATGTTGTACTCAGACCTGAATGTTGCCACTTCCAGTACACAGTTGTCATTGTAGAATTGTACTCACCCCTACAAATGCTAACACAAGATACATGGGAGTACGTAGTTGCTTTTCTACTTATACATTTAGCTGCCATACATACGTAGTTATTGAGATGTATTCATTTGGCACATGAACTGTTTGATTCACTTCTGCACAGTTGGTGCTTTTATTGTTGACATTAGCACAGGATGCTCATGAAAACTGGACAATTCCAGTACTGAGTATGCCTACCTACATCCTTGGTGGACCCTGAACACACACGTATTTTGTACATTTAGGTGGGGTTTGTCCTGCTATGATACTGTGTGGGGGTTGTAAAGTGCTGCTGTAACATTATTTACTGCTAGAATGTCTGGTTCTGTTATCACAGTCATGTCATGCAATTCCACAACAACAGCTGGTAAAGTTCTCCAGAACAGGTATTGTGTTATGGCATTCCTATCTTTCATTTACATTCACTCATTCTGATGCATGATATATCTATTTCAGCAACAACCTGTTGTATATCTACTATGGCTTAGTGGTACTTCATGCAGTCGAGTGTGTCCAGGGTTCGAGACTGACAGAGGTGTTTTATTTTGCTGCTGAGCAGAACAAGGGCCCCCACATGCAAGGTGACTAAGGCACTTTTAAGCACTTGTAAGCGGACTTGCACGGGTTTGCGCGAAGCATTGCAATTCTTAGCTAAGCAAACACAAGTGCACACTCACGCAAACCCGCTAACTACTGCTTAAAAGTGCTTACTCGCGCTAACCCCCGCGCTCATTTCTTTGAAAGAAAAGAAAATGGGGAGATAGGAAAGTGGTGAAAAAGGGGCACAAAGGGGGAAAGACAGTAGGGAAAACAGCTCTGGATGTGCAGGATGGGTGTAGGGAAGGTCCATAGCTGCCCATTTCTTTAACAACAACAGCTGTGCATATGCTAGAAATTTTGAGGGAAATCTGAAACCTTCCACCCCTGAGAGAGGGGTGAGGACAACTAAGTATGTTGTACTGTCAATTAAATTTCAGTTTATATGTCCAGTGGACATGTGTGCAAAATGAGCAGCTATGTATGGGGCGTAATTTTTGTTGTGGGAGCAGATTGCCCTTTTTTTTGAGGTGAGAGTGGAATGTGGGGTAGGGGAAGTAGGTATATTTGGGGAGGTATGTTGGGGAGGAAAACAGACAAGACAAACAAGATGTATACAGGGGCAGAATATGACACATGGGGTGGGTGAACACCATTGACGGGGAAGGTTGTTTGGAAATCGCAAGCCCATGAGCCCACAGATAGCAACAGTGGAACTGAGATCCCCACCCATGGGCAGTCACCAATGCACCTTCACAGCCCAGAGGGTGGCTGTGCTGGGGGCTGCATAGGAGGGGCAGGCTCACCCATGAGTTGCGCCACTCTTGCCTCGAGATGGCATAGAGGATCAGTGACTGAACGCTGATCTCCCTGTGCACCACAGCCCGGACTGTTCGGATGGTGATAGGTGGCCCTCCTCCAGCCACGCTTGCATGGGGGGGACGAGCCCCATCCCCTGCAGCGCTTCCACCCGAAGGTGCACAGGGCCAATGGAGGAGGAGGTCCTGGGCTGGGCACCGGACCTGCTGGTGCCATTTCCAGCTGAGGTGGGACAGGTGGGTCTGCTGGGACCGGCCTTCCTATACGTTCTATGTTTAGGAGGATTTAATGACAATATGGGTTAGTAACAGCCAACAGCATTCCAAATTAGTTGTAACAGCATGCAGTAGTATTCCCATTAACCCAACTCACCAGAGTTCCAACAGCTGAACAGCAAGCATAACACATGCATATAGAGAACAACACTGGACATTCCAATAGCAAGCAGGATTGATTGGTGGCAACAGGCCATCAAGATTGTGGTATTTGAACAGGGCACATGCATCAAAGTAAATGCAGATATTTATAAATCAATAGGACATATGTCCCAACAAATGTTTTGAGATTAGACATACCCATTGAGGTGTGGAATTGCATTGTTTATGCACATACAGTAGGGTGTAAAAAGATACCTCCATTAACAACTTATATGTACTTATAGTTTACACTACATTCCTATTGATTGCAGGTATATATCCCCTACATGTATTATTACACTAGGCAATGTCCGTTAAATTGTGAAATGGGTTTTGCTAGTTCTTTATATACCTGACCTGTATCTGACATACAAACTGTCCAGGATGCAGATGTTATTGCTACGTATTTATATATTTCATTTATATTTGTATATCTACATATTTGTATGTGTTCAGGTGACATTATCAGGTATATTTTAACAGCCCACTACATTTCTGGCAGTACACTGACCTTTCTGGGGAACACAGCAACAAGCTACTCATGTGCCAGATTAACCTGTACATGCTGGCCATGAACCGACAGTTGAGGACTGTATATATGCTTAACAGCTACTGGCAATCCCTTCATCCACTTTATATGGGCCTACCCAAGTGTGGGTTGACTGCGCTTTATACAACAGTACTTTTTCTATAATGCAAAGGTACAGCATCATATCGAAGATAGTGACATGGACATACTCCAGGAATTATACCTTTATTAATTACATTACACACTTTTCTAGTGGCTCTCTCATTTATTTGATATATCGGTGCATGCAGAAGACTTTTACTCAAGACGTATTATACCTTTATTAATGGGTTACAACACTTTTTCACGCTGTCTCACTTATTTTATATTACAGTACATGCAGGGAAATTATTCAAGACTTAGTATACCTTTATTAATGGGTTTTGACATTATTTTTCAGGCTCTCTCACTTATTTTATATAACAGTACATGCAGAGAAGTTATTCAAGACTTATTATACCTTTATTAATGGGTTACAACACTCTTTTTCAGGCTCTCTCACTTATTTTATATAACATTACATGCAGAATAATTACTAACCTGCCTGGTGACGCAGCCTTAGCAGCCTATCTGCATAGGCTGGCTGATTCGCAGCACGGACACCTGCAGCTGTGAAGTAAATGAAGGGATATTGAAACATACTTATCCATAATATAGACTACAATATCAATTCTTACATACTTCATTCCATGGCTACATACTCACTAGTGGGGCATTTTCCATTTCACGGGACTCCTGTATCCACTGGTTCAGCCGGTCCTCCTTGCGTCTCTTCAGGTCTGAGTAGTGGTGTCTGACCTGCTCACCAGTCTGAAGGACACCTGTGGCACTGGTGAGATCTTGTGCTAGATGGTTCCAGGCTTCCACTTTGTACTCAGTGCCTTGAAACTGGCCCTGCAGGAGTATTGCATCATGATGATGGACGAGGAGCCAAACCATTACTTTTGACTCCTCAATGCCCCACCGTTGCGCTCGAAAACGAGAGCCCTCTCCAACACCGGCCATGCTGACTGCAGATGGGAGCTACAACCAGTTATGGCAATTATTCCCGCCTATGGCGCTTAAATATGCCTCATTTCCTACACTTATTTGTGATTGGCCGGCTTTGAAAATTCTCAGCTAAAAGCAAACCTGCTTAGCAATGGGTAAACTTCCATTGATATGTATGAGTGTGTTGGAAGTGCATCCATATGTAAAGCTGTCATGGCTTAGTGGTTTAGTACTGTGATTATGGTGCACAGTATCCTGGGTTCGGGGCCTGTGATTGCTTTTTATTTTACTACTGGCCAGACCGGCTAGAAGGTGTGGCTGTGTTTAGCCAACTTTGCTCAACTTCACCCAACATTGCTCGCCGTTGCTCTACATTGCTCAACGTTGCCCGACATTGTGCTAGTTAGTGCGGTGCGCAGCTCCGCACAAACATATTTTGTTTGCGCTAGATGGCGCGATGTGCAGCTACGCGCAAAGCCATTGCGCTAGTTAAGGCAGTGCTAAGCTATGAGCAATTATACTTAACTGTGCTTAACACTGGTAAACTTTGCTTAACAGTGCTTCACATTGCTTAAGATACATTACTTATGCATTCATCAGTATGCATGACCATTTCACCTTCTTTTATATATATATATATATATATATATATATATATATATATATATATATATATATATATATATATATATAATATATATATATATATATATATATATATATATATATATATATATATATATATATATATATATAGATATATAATATCGTTCACTACTACATAGGCCATTTCAATGCATTTTACTAAAATTTAAAAGGTAAATATCAGGAATTATTTTTATGCACAGATTTCCTACAGAAAATGGAAAGGGGAGTGGTGGGACGCGAACCCAGAATGCCTCTTTTTTGTGCAAAGGCTCTACCACTACACTATTGCTATTTGGCTTAGTGTGCATATAAGTAGATTATTATCCTCTTCGATGTCTAAACTGCTAACTGTAGCTAAGCAATGGGCAAACCCATGCAAACACGCGCAAATATGGGCATCTATATCGGGAATAATAAAAAAAAAAGTTTTACATTTTATTATATTTGTACAGGGGGTTAGAATGTGGGGGAGTGTAGTGTTGAGGATATACACATTTGAGCAGACTCGCTCATGTCTGGTGACATTTGCAGATTTAGGCACTTGCAGGGGCTGGATATTTGGACTGCTCAGCAGCCTGACATGCCCCCTGTACTACTCTTAGACTGCAGTTTCCGTGTAAGACTTATTTAGTCTTACACGGAGGATTACTGAATCCCGGCCACCATCTTGACTTCCTTGAAATCATTATGATAGTTCTCTTATTTACAAGGGTGATTCTATTAGGGTCTGTTATTTCAGCATAATAATTTTGAGCAACTGCGTGCTAAGTAGCACAGTAGTTCAGCTAGTAAGTGATAGCCAAAGAAATCACAGTGGTGGGTATGCTTGTCAGCTAGAGGTAAAAAATGACAGAATTTGTTTTCCAGTAACTGCAGTTTTTGTGTGTTAGTGCTACAGTAAAGTGTTAATAAAGATAGTGTATTCAATTCTGGGAATGAGGACATTTCTGTCTAGAGACTGCCTTGCAGATGGTGATATTAGGAGTGAATCTCTCTCTCTCTCTATATATATATATATATATATATATATATATATATATATATTGTATTATGTGTTTTGATGTTTTCAGATTGATTTTTTAAGGAGTGGTGTTTTGTGTTTATATGTCAGTGTTATACAGTACCTTTTAACCTCTAAGTGCAAGAAATCTGGGGAAAGGAAAAAATAAAAGGGGTGTCCAAAATCAGAGACAGATTTGAAACATTGTTCTTATAAACTTAGAAAGCTGTTAGAATAACATGTTTTGTGTTCGTATGCATTTTCTGAAGGACTTCACTCCTTGGTTATTTGCCAGAAAACCACATATTTTATGAGGAATTGATGAAAAATATGAGGCAAAAATCTCAAAATCAATTTTGAGAATGAAGACATTTCTGTCTATAGACTGCCTTGCAGCAGTTAAGGATAATAGGTGTGAAATTTTATAACAGATTTTTCTTTGCAATTTTTTTCATTGTCTCTGTTGTTTATATGTTTTTAAAATGTTAAGGCAGCCGAAATAGGACTCTTAAATATTTTGCTGTGCACCTTTAGGTACTGTGTATTAGTTATTCCTTACACCTATAGGGGGAATGGCCAGTTGTTGAGGAGTAACACATAGCATAACGTTAGATGTTTTGGTATTAATTCATGATCTGTTGTTAAGGTAAGTCATTTAAAAATGTTGAGAATGGTAATGAGTCAAGAACTGATCACTGTGTGCTTGGATACTCAGTGCACCTGTATCAAACAAGATATTCTTATATACCTGGAAAGTTTTGTTTTTCCTGGTGACTTTTCAATTACTGAATGGTATTTAGTCCAAAACTGAGTTTGGTAATTTGTTGAGCAGAAGAGTGTGATTTACAGTTTCTAATGCTCATATCAAATCTACAAAGAGACCAGCAGCAAGCCATTGTTTATATTGCTACAATTGAGTTGATGGCAGTATAACATGTAGCCATAGTGCTGTAGGCCTTATGGAAGCTGTGCTGTTTGCCACAATGGAGGCCATAGTTATTTATATGATCAAATATGTACTTCTATAAGAGTCTTTTAAATGTTTTAGTTAGTGAAAACACAGTCTTGCAGTGCACCTCTATTGGGTAATGGGATCATGGCTGAGTGCTTGAAGAGTGATGGAACTGAGATATGATAAAAGGTTTGGCAACAGAAGATGCTATCATTTTTAGGAAGACAGGGTGCAGTTCATTAAATGTTGCCCCCAAAGTGATGTTTAGTTTTGAAAGCTAAACTTGAGCTTCTTTGACAGTAAGTTATTTAAAGTAAAATGTGGGGTAAAACTCGACCAGAGGATAGAGCAGTGGGAATGTCATCATTAACTGTTATCTGCAGAACAATTTGGGAAGGTAATGAGTTCACCAGAGTTACTATAGTTTCTACTAGAAAGTTGTCTGTATGCAGATATAAACATAGCTTTTTTGTCCCCTAGAGACTGGTATAAGAGCCATGTGCTTTGTATCTGTGACTTGTCCAGTTCACCATTTTAATGTTTTCCAGAAGTATTTAGTAGAGGAACAGAAGGTCTCTTAACTTCTTTCTTATACATATTCCCTTAGATGAATTAGTTGCAATTTTCACATTTTCCTGATTTCATGAAAGTTAGGGATATGGTTTCATTATATGGGATTTGTTTCCTTTGTCTCCATGCCCTATCTCTTTTTTTCCATAAAGGTTATAATGTCATTTATTACTCTATGGCAGTACTGACCTGTAAGTTTACTTCAAATAAGGGGAAACAGCTTCCTGTGGTTGAAAAAGGTTGCTCACCCTCACCTTGTGTTGTGTTTAGGTTCCATACACTGCATGGGGTTGGTTGTCTACAACTACAAGTTTGCACTAATAGAAATCAGTATCCTGAAATGTGATACATACAAGTGCTGTATTTGTTAATTAGATAACATCTTTCTACTTGTTTATATTACAGCCACCTTCATTTCTCCCTTTAACACCTGTTTAAGTTCATTATAGTAATCATCTATTATGACAACAGCATCAGTCTGCAACATTCTAGAAATATCTTTAACATAATATTTGCCATGTCCAAACCCATAGCCTTATTTGAATGTTTATTATTCCAGCCACTCTCTTCTAATAAAGTATCATGAGAGGAGCATGAAGGTATGAACTCTAGATCTTGCCAATCATTGCCAAAAGTTTTGTTAGTCTGAATTTTGGGAAACAGCCAAAATAGTGTCTACAATTTGTATTGTTTGTTTTGCCACAATCCCTTGTACATTGGGTGAAATTTAGCCACCATGGAAGAAAATCTTAAATAGCTAAATAATGTTAATTTATGACTCTTGACAGAAGTGCAAGACCTATAATTGTAAGAAATGCAACTTCAGACATAAAACGGTATAAAGAAGATAATGCAGTGAATTGTTGAAATGTGTTATAATGTCATTAAAGCTGTTTTTCAGGGTAGGGTTCACTTTTCTTCCTGCCTTGGGATGATTCAACCACACAACCCTTATACATACTTATATTAATTTGGAGATCAGTGTACATTGGAGAAAACATAATATTCTGAGGTGCTCTAAACTTGGAATTATCCTGTTAGAATTTTTGCACTCACAATTACAGATGATGCAGTTGTAGGGCTCTCACTTCAGTCTTGCTTCCATAATTTATTAGTAGTTTTAATTTATAAAAAAAAAAAAAAAAAAAGAAAAAACTTGATTGAACAAGTCACATGGAGACATTAACAACTACAATTGTAGGCACATGCGACCTTGACTGAATTTCACAAAGTTCACAGATTTCAGCGCATTACATCAATAATAGCACTAAACTTGCAGATAACACTGTAATATGTAAATGTACCACAATAAATTCAGAATAGGTCAGCACACAAGGGAGTATCACAGTAGCAATGGCACACTAAACAAACCTGCAAGTAATTCATAAGTAATAAGAAATTTTTGTCAAAGCACATTGTAAATTAACAAAGTTATAGAAAGATTTTCACAATTCAAGCAAGATGATAATTATACATACATATATATAACAGACTCTGACCATTAAGTTCGAGGACAATTATCAAATAAAACTGATTGTGTTATTATAAAAAACAATGGCAACTATCTCAATATAAGCTGCATGACATTCAAAATACCTGTTTTTAGAATTTTGTCCAGAAACGTTACAAACAACTATGGATATTTCCATAATTCATTTACAAACAAAATATACTTGCATTAAAGTTCCATGCCCTTTGTAATACATATCCTCAGCAATCTGTGTGGTAAGCTAAGAGACAACTTTGGATATCTCTGTAAATCATTTACTAATTATTTGTTTATTATTTATTTATTTGCACTTGTTTACTGGGAGGTTTACTGGGCCAGGATGAACCCATTTTCAGTGGAGGCCCAGGGAAAAAAGCTCCAAAAACAAACAACATGATAAAGCTACAGAATCAAAATACAGAAATCAAGCAGTGATGGTACAGAACAGTACATTACAGAATAGGTGATACAATAATATAGATATTACTAGTTATACAGATGTTAGATTTTAAGTATGCAAGACAAACAAGAATACAACTGATGACGTGGGATAATAGCGAATGTGTGAACAATACAGTATTGTAGTTTGGCAGTAGACAGGGAAAGATGCAGAGCAGCAGATTAAAGAGTCTGAGAGTGAGGGACAGCCTTAGAGCTATTACTATATAGGCATCAGGAATGAATAGAAGATATAGTAGGTCACTGATACAGTAGATTATGTGTGGCTGGGTGGCACATGTTGGACTTAGTAAGTTAGAAGCACTGAATGTATATATGAGAAGTCTGAGCCATAAAAAGTGAGACGTGGAGGAAAAGTAGGAAGGCTAGGAATATTGTTTCTTTTTATAGTCATTGTTGGTACACGTACATAACCAATGGGAGAACAGGTTTTGTTTCAGTGAAGTCTTATAGCATTCATGGCTGCTAGTAGACCTAACTGAAGGAGTGAGAGCATTCTATAGTTTTGCTATAGCATATGGGTAAAGCATTTGATCGGCGGAAAGGTTTGGTTTTGCTACATTAAGGAGCATCTGATTGACTGATCTCAGAGGTCTATTTGGGTGATACATGGTGAACAGAGAGGAGAGGGCAGGACAACTAGAAGACTTATAGATTAGCTTATGAGATATGGTTAGTTACAGGTATGCTAGATGCTGGGGAAGTTCTAGCCAATTTAGACGTGGGAGTGATATGCAGTGGTGGGAGGAGTGTTAGGTGCTGGTTACAAATTTTGCGATTTTATTATAGCATGAGTCCAGTTTGAATTTAAGAGATGATTGTATATTAGTAAGGAGAGGTGCACCATAGAGCAAGGATGGAAGTAGAAAGGAAGAGACAAGGGATGTACTTGCTGCATAGGTGAGGAAGTGTTTGTGCCAGTACAGAATGCCTAGTTTCTGATTTTTTTTTAATGTTTGTGTTCCTATGCTGGTTGAAAGTTAGGTGTTTGTCTATGATGACTCCCAGGAGTTTGGTATATGGGACTACTTTGAGGCAACTTTTCTTCAGTGAGTTGATAGTAAATTCATTTTTGGTTAGGGGTGCTGTTTTCTGCAGGGTGAATAGCATGAGTATGGTTTTATTAGCATTTACGGCTAAATGGTTATTATACATCCCAGTTTCAGTGGTGGTCAATAACTGCAAGAAAGGCAAACATATATCCGCAATATAGCACGGAAATATAAAAATGGAAGGGAGGTGGACAACCTGGGCCCACATCAGTGAAAAGCAGGTCAAGGTAAGTTGACACACTACAAATGCATGTGTACAACACCCAGGGTGCTGTAGAAGCCAAACCAAAATACATTTAAGCATATGGAATATGTATGTCACAAGAACAGAATGATTTCTTATGTCCACAGAAATGGACTTGTGTAATAACTAACAGCACTTTCTAATAACTAGCAGCACTCCTAAACCTCTCTGAAAGTTACTTTAATTAGTTCTGTTCACATGAAGAAAAGTCATGTAGGTTTTCTTATATTGCAGAAATGGACATGTGTAAAGCACAGATACAAAGTAATGTGCAATCATTTGATCTCTCAACCTGGAGACATCAAAAATCTGGAAAGAGGCCCAGGAAAAGTAGGTACAACTGGCCAAAAATCTGTGTGCTGATTAACATAATATGTGCATACATATTTATGCAACCCTGCCCACACCAATTAAATAGTGGGATACCAACATTTAAACACAGATTGAAGAACAGATAAAATATTAAACACACACACAAAATGCGAGTTGCAGATTTGTAAAAGCTGACTTGTGTAATAGTTTCATAGGTTGATACTAGGCTATCAGCCCTATGGCCTACACAAGCCTAGCCATAACAATTCCTTGGCTATTTCTTCCCACACTATTTACTTCTCTGGACCCCTGTCTAGCAGGGTGACTGATGCGCTCCCCGGGTGAATTTCCTTTCTCCCATCCAATTGTCAAGGTTCCTTTTGCAGAGGCCAAAGAGGCACTCTGCTTGACATGTATGGGCAATCTATTCCAGAGTTTGGGGAGTCTCTGGGTCAGGAACCTATCCCTCCAGCATGTTTTGTTTATTGTGATGACAAGGTTTAGATCCCTGGAGTGTGTGGCTCTGAGGGATTGGGATTTATTTAAGTGTAGTATGTCCAACAGCTCTGGGTTTGACATGGCCTTGTATGTTAAGCAGAGATCGCCTCTGAGTAGACGATATGTGACAGCATATAGCTGGAGTTTTTTAAGGTGGTTAGCATAGGGCATCTGCTTTAGGCCTGTGATTCTTTTAGTGAGGTATTTCTGCGGTCTTTCCAGTTGTTGCAGATGTCTTGAGAGGTACATACCAAACGGGGCGTTGTATTCTATAATGGGTCTAATGAGGGATGAGTACAGTGGGACAATGTCCTCCTTTTTTCTGGATGAAAAGCCCTTAGTGATGAGGTGTGCCACATAGAAGGATTTCCTGACTGTTGTGGAAATGTGGTTATCAAAGGTGAGACCACTGTCCACCTGTGTCCCTAAGTCTCTCATCACACTTTTGGTGTTTAATGTACTGCCACCTATATGGTAATTCACGGGTACATGTTTTTTCCCAAAGGGGATAACTATATATTTCTTGGCATTGAGCTTGAGCCCATGGCTTTGGCACAAAGCATCTGTTTCTGTAAGGCCTTTTTGTAGAGGATCCACATAATATGGGGATTCAATAATGGCTCCCAGTTTGCAGTCATCTGCAAACTTTGTTAGCCGGAGTCCCTTAGTGTTGGCCTGTACTTCAGAGAAGTAGATGCCAAACAAGAGCGGTCCCAGGACTGAACCCTGAGGTACTCCACTTGTCACTTGTCTGGAGCTGGATTTGGAGTCGGCTACATTTACAGTGTGGGTAATATGAGTAATTCAGTTAGCAACCCATTGGGTGACGTAGGGATTAATGCCCAGCTTAGTAAGTTTATCTATGATTCCAGAGTGGGCGATGGTGTCAAAGGTTTTGGCAAGGTCTAGATAGGCTGTGTGGACCACCTTACCCTTGTCTATGGCTCTGGAGACTGATTCGAAGAAGTCAATCAGGTTCAGGAGACAAGATAGGCCCTTCACGAAACCAAACTGGGTGGGGTCCAGTGTTTGAAGGTTGCCAGTGTCTTTGTTTATAAGTTCCATGATAATACGTTCCATGGCCTTGCAGATAATAACTAACAGCAGTTTCTAATAACTAGCAACACTCCTAAACCTCTCTGAAAGTTACTTTAATTAGTTCTGTTCACATGAAGAAAAGTCATGTAGGTTTTCTTATATTGCAGCCGCAGCCCATCTACATATGATTTATCATCATGTACCATAATAACTGGCTAATCATACCTTTCAACTGTCAGATTTTCACAGAATGCCCCAGGTTTTTGCATCATATTTTTGTCCATTTTTCATAAAATTATGGTTTTCTGGCAAATTAGTGGCAAATCATTAAAGAATGAAGTTAGAAAATTATGACAGACATTTAAGTTTTAGACTTCATACCCTTCAGAAAATTCATGCAAATGTACAACCTGTTATTCTATCAATTTTCTAAGTTTGTAAGAGCAATATTTTAAAACTGTCCCTATTTTGGGGCCTCTGACCCACTTTTATTTACGGCTTTGTCCAGATTTCTTAAGAGGTTGAGATGTATGCTGCCTATGCTACAAACTGCTAGTGTATATTAAGTTATTATTCTCATGTGCACTTGCTCAGTCATGTGTAAAAAGACAAACTCAGTGCCATGTCTTTGTCCAGGTATAGAATAAAAGTTGCAATTATACTGTGAGAAGAAATGGTGCAAGCGGATCAGTGATAGCCACAACAACAGTGATGCTGAGGCAGAACAGTGTTTACCTGGTTTATTTTGTAGCATAGGCTTTCTGTTTATAACAGGAGACTGGACAGATTTTGAGGACCTGTGCCCCTCCATGTGAAGTGAAGTTCATTCCTGACCCTTTTCAAGCAAAACCTTCAACATTGGATGGGAAATCATAAATTCACCTCCAGTCTGACCTCCATATCTCTGATGGGCAGAGGCCAACAATATGTTAACTAATCTCAAACTAACATATCCCCCTACACAAATAACCCTTAGCTACCTCTTTACTAACATATCCCCATTATATAATCATTCAGTGCACTCGAGGACAAAACTGGTTTGGGTTGCATGGCTAAGCTTATAAAATCCCTGTTGGTCAATAGTATAGTACAAGCCTGTGAAGCTATGAACCATACCTGTGGTGTAGACATGCAAGGGACCACAATAACAACAGAGGAGGGAAGTGAGCTTCAGCAATTACTTTAGGAGAGATGAGAATGCCCTGTATTAGATAACATAAATTACTTACTTGCTATGACCATCCTCTAAACAACAGATCTATTACAGTGGTTTGTAGTCAGAACAATTCCCCTTCCTGAGCCACATCTCCACCCTGCTGGCCAGCTTAAACCATGACACAGGGGCAGTCTTATATTATAACAGTACTCATATGATTAAGTCTGTTCCTCAGAAACATTCAACCAATGTGTGAAATTAAATACATGCACATTTGGAACCACCGATTAAGCAGATATTGTTTACATCACTGACTCACAGCATATCTATATCTTTCTTGGATCACTTTAACTTCCTATTCTTTCTATAGCTTCCTTTCTGTACTTTCCTATAGCCTAAGCTAGTCTTTTGCGTCTCTTCCTAACCTCCATGGGCTTTGCCCTGTTGCCAAACCTAGTTTCTTTACACCAGCATGCCACTGTCAGGATCTAATGAGATAAATGAGTGAAAGTCCAAATGATCCCAGAAGCCTCTTTCAAAAATAAATAATTTTAACTTATTTGTCGAAAGGATCCCAGAAATCTCTGTCAACAATAAATCTGTTTTACTTATTTTTTTCCTTACACTGTGTACCAGGTAGACTAAGAATGCTGTGTCTGTGCAGAAGTAGTTATTTTTTTAACCAGTCTGAAAAGTACTGTCACACAAACTAACATTTATTGTCTGCAATAAATCTTCCATGGCATTTGACTTTCTTCCATACATTGTTTGCTATGTCCCTACAGTAACATTTGACATACTTCCATTTATAGCTCTTCATTTAGACAAATTTCAACAGAATCAGGGTCAAATTCAGAAATAATCATGGATACTTTTAAAATGTTAATTGTGTTAACTTGAGAAATTGACAGAATAAGAGAATGTAAATGAATATACATTTTCTGAAGTAAAAAGAAGTCCATAATGCTAATTATTGCCATTATACGTTAAATGTAATTCAACATTTTTTCTCCAAAAGTCAGCAGTTTTATGATGGATTAAATGGCTCAGAGCTAAAATTTGAGTCAAAATTGGGCACACCTCTGAAAAAAGGGACAGTTCAGAGGTGTGCTTCTATTCCATGTTTGCCATGCACTTTCAGTACCTCATAATGGCTATGGTTTTTGCTTTTCTTAGATTTACAGATTTTCCACACAAAACTAGACCTGCTTAAATATGCTAACATTAAAATCTGAACTAACACTATAAAACATTCATCACTAAATAGTGAGGGTTTACTATATGGATACATTGTATTCCAAAAAAATAATAACCTGCTCCTCTTTCTGATCCTGTGCTATAAGTTTAAGAGGTGTATGGTATGATATTTAATACTCAGTGGTTGTGTGATAAGGGTAGCATTTGATGTACTTCCACTTGTAGTTTGCCATGTATCTTCAATGACATTTGAAATACTGATATTCTTCACCCACAATGTTTCTTCAGTGGTCAAGTCATCCCACACTTGCTGAATCGTATTAAACAAAGAGAAAAGTATACTCAGGTGAAACAACACAAAAATGGAGGGAAACTGTCTGTCAAAACTTGTAACTGTATGCTTCATTGCGGAACATAAAAAACACTTCATGTAATTTAAACAAAATGATAAAAACATGTCTTGCCCTGACAACAGTAACGCAGCTGTGACATCATGTTATGAATAACTTACATAGCCAAACTGACACCAACTATTTTAAATGACAGAACACATACATTATATCAACTTAACAGACATATAATACAACTTCTGTCTATTATCTGAATTAACGGTGTTACATTTAAGTATATCCCAGATGGGTTCATTGTCTTTAGGCCATTGACTTAATGCCTCTCAACTTTGCTCAAGAATTAATTTTTAGACAAAGCCAAAGATAGAGGGTGCAAAGGCCAAGCATCAGGAATAATTTTAAATTACTCTAATTCTCTTACAGATCTAAGAGAACAACCATACACTTCACATTAGCATACATTTTCTGAAGAATAGACATAGTATAAAACTGATGTCTAGCATTACTGGTTGACTGCACTGTTCAGTAATTTACCAGAAAATCGGGAAGAGGTAAAAAATACTAGACTAAATCAGGACCAGTTGACAGCTGGTTTATAAAAAAAAATACCCTCAATCTGCCTTTAAAACCCAGATTAGGTACTTTAAGATATGAATGTAAGAACTAATCACCGACCATTCTTAAAAAATGTTAACATCCACGAAATCCACTGTAAAGAAATTAAATAAGCAAATCATAGAAAGAAATTTATCACTAGCAGTTCAGTGCTTGTGATTTTTTAAATTACTTAAAGAAAACTATTTGCTGTGCAGTAGTTAAACATGGCTTCTTTAAATGAGCTACTGGACCTACATTGCAAAACTTCATCCAGAATAGTCGGTGAAACTGTGGTATGTGCAATTTAATCTTAGGACTGAATTTCACCATGATGGTGAATCTATACACTTTTTTTATTGTTCTTTTACCTGAAGCTGCTGTAGATAAATTTTCTCATACTGAATGATCCTGGATCTGGAATTCTGAGAGTGCAAACATTGGACAAATTGAACTCTGCTCTGCTGCACTGTAGAAAGTACTTCACTTGCTTCTTCTAGGGTAGAACTTAAAAGTTACATTAGTTAACTTAAATTTTAAAGCAAACAACTCCTCATCTCACTGGTCACACTCACTGTTGCTGCCTGCTGTGCTGCCTTCCCTCACATCCCGGCTATTCTAAATCAACAGTCATGAACGTATGTACGCACGTACTCAGTAAAAAGGTAAACACACCATCCGAGCCCGCAGCCGAGTTTCCAACAGGCTGGCAGTCTGCCTCACAAAGCTGACATCATTAAGTAGACACACATGCCCCTGCATGTGGTGATGTCAGCAAAAACTTCAATTTAAAAAAAAAAATTATTAAAAAAAATGGAATTGAATGGGCCACTTGGGAATTGGTAGTACCCTATTACTTTGCACTCAAAACAAATAAATACCAAGGATTTCAGTGATGTTTAGAGGTATGACAATCATGTAACATCAACATGCATAGGTAAGCAAGTTAAGAATTTCAAGCACATATACATATACTGTCAAGCAAATGTTGAATAAACAAAAGGAGGTATATATCACCCACCCTGCTCACAAATGAACAGAGGACACTCCTGTGAGTATGATTAAAGCACTTCAGAAGTAAGTTAGTGTATGCTCGCATGTCAAAAGTACAATTGTGTGTCAATACAGATCTGATTGTGTACAGACATATGTACAGTCACTAAATGTGTACAAACTATTTGTGGAAGATATGAACTTATGTGAATAAATAATGGATGTGAAATTTTAAGATACAGCAAACATGGCATAATGCACTGTTAACAAAAAATAATCTGTACCACTGTGTATAGATTAATGCTATATTGCTGTTCGATGCAGTCAGAAAAAAAGGAATACACATAGATATGATATACCTGTATATGATCCCACATGGCATCAGTATTGCCAGTGCATGACACACAACACCGCATTATGCCAGTGGGAAATTGTGACAATTATCATCCAAAACATATCGGAAATGACATGTCCTTCTGTTACACATACAGGATATGGAAATACACAATTCCAAAAGATACCACAGTGTTAGTGCTGGACTACAGACAACATATGTTTTCTGTCATTTGCCCTCAGTAAAACACGTTTACAATTTAATTCTTGCACTAGCCGCAGGTTAACTGCCACAATGCATGGAGAGCTTAATGTGTTAATGTGTGTCATCGTTACATGACAATACACATACGTATGTCAGCAACATGGTATGCAAGCATAAGAGTGCTTTTACAGTCTAATCAATTATATGGCAATTAGCATGTTGGCAGCATAACACAGACAAAGCTTATGGACTGGAGGGACCAGGCTGATGGGGCCAAGACTCATGAATGACCTCACCGGCTATTTCCCTGTACAATAATGCATAGTCCATGCCATATTCTGTAGCACTGACCACATCATGTCTCTCATCTGTGTTCAAAACACATCAGTCACAACCACCTGATTTTGTCCTGATAATCATCTCCATTCCTGCCCTGATGTCTTCTCCTCAGAGGTGGAGCAGGCATGATGGCTAAATCAGGTGTGGTTCCACTTTCCTCATCAGCATCATTGTCATCATCATCATCTGAGGACTCTGGCAGTGGCCTGGTATGTGCTCACAATAGTCATCTGATAGGCAAATGTGCATGGCTAAAATGCTCTGTCCAGATGAATTGCAAAACACAACATAAATCTAAAGCAAATGTGTATCATGCAGAACCTAATATGAAAAAATATGATGGGGCTATACTGCTCAGACAAGCTCCACGTGGGTTTACAGAGTGGTCCTAGCAGCAAGGAACTCGAAAAAGCGACTACCTTCTGGATTTAAGTATCTTTGCTTTTTTTTCACTGAAAATAGCTTCTGCTGCTTACTTTGAACTAGCCTGAACTGTTTTTTTTTACTGATTACTGCATTTATTTTAAAATCTGCACTTAAAGTTACATTTAGTCGAATTTAGTCAAAAGTTTGCTTGTTTGTTTGTTTAATTGAACTGTGGAGGCTGCCCACTAAAGTGTGCTAGCCTGTGTAGCTAATTTATCACTGTCTCTGCATTTTCTGTATATTTCTGCAAGAAAAAACAAAACAAATCCTTGTTTTCCCACCTTTCTCGACTAGTTTAGACCAGTATACAGGCATTGCTGTATTCTGGGCTGTGGTGTAGTTCCTGTGTTGTCCATTACCTTACTTGGATAGAAGGAAGTTTCTTTGCTCACCAGTGGGAGTGGGGAGCCTTGAGCAGCCTACCTGTCCTTGGGGGAAGTGACCTCAGCACAAGAAGCTGTTAGTAATTGGTTGTTTGGGACCATTCCTAGCTCTTTTGTAGTTCACTGCTTAAAATCTGCCTCTGGGCATGTTTTTCTGGCTATACTGCTCAGACAAGCTCCACGTGGGTTTACAGAGTGGTCCTAGCAGCAAGGAACTCGAAAAAGCGACTACCTTCTGGATTTTAGTATCTTTGCTTTTTTTCACTGAAAATAGCTTCTGCTGCTTACTTTGAACTAGCCTGAACTGTTTTTTACTGATTACTGCATTTATTTTAAAATCTGCACTTAAAGTTACATTTAGTCGAATTTAGTCGAAAGTTTGCTTGTTTGTTTGTTTAATTGAACTGTGGAGGCTGCCCACTAAAGTGTACTAGCCTTGTGTAACTAATTTATCACTGTCTCTGCATTTTCTGTGTATTTCTGCAAAAAAAACAAAAAAAACAAAAAAATAATCCTTGTTTTCCCGCCTTTCTCGACTAGTTTAGACCAGTATACAGGCATTGCTGTATTCTTGGCTGTCGTGTAGTTCCTGTATTGTCCATTACCTTACTTGAATAGAAGGAAGTTTCTTTGCTCACCAGTGGGAGTGGGGAGCCTTGAGCAGCCTACCTGTCCTTGGGGGAAGTGACCTCAGCACAAGAAGCTGTTAGTAATTGGTTGTTTGGGACCATTCCAAGCTCTTTTGTAGTTCACTGCTTAAAATCCACCTCTGGGCATTTTTTTCTGGCTATACTGCTCAGACAAGCTCCACGTGGGTTTACAGAGTGGTCCTAGCAGCAAGGAACTCGAAAAAGCGACTACCTTCTGGATTTAAGTATCTTTGCTTTTTTTCACTGAAAATAGCTTCTGCTGCTTACTTTGAACTAGTCTGAACTGTTTTTTTACTGATTACTGCATTTATTTTAAAATCTGCACTTAAAGTTACATTTAGTCGAATTTAGTCGAAAGTTTGCTTGTTTGTTTGTTTAATTGAACTGTGGAGGCTGCCCACTAAAGTGTGCTAGCCTGTGTAGCTAATTTATCACTGTCTCTGCATTTTCTGTGTATTTCTGCAAAAAAAACAAAAAAACAAAAAAATAATCCTTGTTTTCTCGCCTTTCTTGACTAGTTTAGACCAGTATACAGGCATTGCTGTATTCTGGGCTGTGGTGTAGTTCCTGTGTTGTCCATTACCTTACTTGGATAGAAGGAAGTTTCTTTGCTCACCAGTGGGAGTGGGGAGCCTTGAGCAGCCTACCTGTCCTTGGGGGAAGTGACCTCAGCACAAGAAGCTGTTAGTAATTGGTTGTTTGGGACCATTCCTAGCTCTTTTGTAGTTCACTGCTTAAAATCCACGTTTGCACGGCTTTGCGCGGTCATGCGCATAGCGCAGCGCCAGTTAAACAAGGTTAAACTTGGTTAAACAAGGTTAAACTTTTTCTGGCTCCACCAAGTCTCCTCTTCAATTTTTCCCTTAGAACTGTTCTACTTGCAATCTAAACAGCCTATACTCTATCTGAAAAGCTCAGCACTTGCTCCTAAAGCATTCTGTATACAGGTAAAGCACTCTTAAACAAACGAAAGTACTTCATTCACCTAAATTCTGTTGAGTACCCATTTCCCTATAGGTCCTTTCTGACTCAGTTACACAGCAATCTTTTTCACTATTTCTAGCATGTCGAAGGGTCAGTTGCTGGCGTCCTCTCCTGTTCAGCTAGTGAATCTGGGAATCTTGAGGCAATGTTACAATTGCCTCATGTACACAGACAACCCTCTCCTCCTCCCAACAAATACAAATATATGCGAGAGATGCAACTATATAGCCAAACTGGAGGCTGAGCTCTCTCAATTCAGTACTGGCAAGACCAGTCAGGAGGAGAAGGTAACCACGCACACCACAAACCCAGTCTCCCATAGAACTATCACAACTGCAAACCAAAAACATAAACACACAAAAACATACTCTGAGGCACTGATTAAAAATCTACCAAAACAACAGAGGCCTCCAAAGCAGACACCCAAGCAACCACCACCTCAAGACATAGCACATGCAACACACAGTTCACAAAGTCAGTGTGCTAAACAGTCACAGCCCTTAAGGCCAAACAACATGCCAGACACACTTGTAATAGGTGACTCCATAGTCAGGCACACTGACGTCCCGCTCACCAGACTGAACAAGGAGAGGGTCACAGTAAGCTGCCTGTCGGGAGCTAGAATCCGCCACATAACACAAGCACTCAGGTCACTCCACAGCAAGTACAAATATGACTCAGTCATTGTACATGCCGGTGTGAACGACCTGAGATGTACCTCCCTGGACTACATGAAAAGAGACATAGAGGAGCTCTCTGATTATGTAGCCCAGGCCGGTATGACCCTGACCCTGAGCAGCATCTTACCCTCACCAAGAATGACGCCACAGTACAAAGACAAAATGATCAGCTTTAACAATTGGCTTAATTACTGGTGTCATTCTAAGGGGATCCAGTGTCTGTCTGCTTGGGATGACATGCTTGACAAGCCACGCTGCTTCGCAAGGGATGGCTTGACCTGTCACCCCTGGGCTTCCGGATATTGGCCAAGGCTCTTGCCACCCCCATAGTGCCTTTTTTAGGCAAGGCTCAAATGACAAACCTACCTCCCTAGAAAACACAAGTGGAAAAAAAACTAAGGGTAATGCTGCTCAATGCCAGAAGTCTAAACCTCAAAATGCACACCCTCGAAGGCCTCCTCAGTATGGAGAACATTGATGTCTGTGCAGTGACTGAAACCTGGTTCAAGGCTCCTGAAAGCACCCCAGCACTATCAGGTTTTACCTCATATCATGCCTTCCGGCCCCAAAACTTGGACCGAACCACAAAAGGAGGGGGAGTATCCATTTTCATCAAAGATACCCACACCTCCAGGTTAGTGGCAACGCACAAAGCATCGGAGACTATCCAGGTGCAACTAACCATAGGCAAAACTGCCTTACAGTTTGTAGCATGCTACAGACCACCCTCTTAAACTCAGGAACCCCACACAGCCTTCCAGAAGACACTGGAGAGTATGAATGTCTCTCCAAATACCATCATTTTGGGAGACTTCAACTACCCAAACATAGACTGGGAACATTACTCAAGCCCCAACACCCTAGCCCAAAGGTTCCCAGAATTCATAAACTCAAATGCAATGGAACAACTAGTCACCATTCCCACAAGAGGAGACAATATACTAGACCTGATCATCACAAACATGGGGACAAAATGCTCCACACCGAAGTACATCCCTCTTTGGTAAGATCAGACCACAAATTAATCTCACTGGAAATCCACATCCCGCCCCCACCCCCTGCTCAAAAGACCACAGTGAAGAACTTCTCAAAAGCAAACTTCACACTTCTTAAGACTGAAGTGGTATCTTTCAAGGCCCCTGGGCCAGTGGAAACCACAACCCACACTGCTGAATCTTTTGCAAATGCCTTCTATGGGCACCTTCAAGAATGCATGGATCATGCAATCCCAAATAAAACCAAGACCCATTCCCCCAAAGGCAGGCCGGTCTGGTGGACCCCAGCCATAAACAAACTTTACAACAGGAGGAGGAAGCTACTACATGACAGAGCAAAATCCCTAAAAGGGAAGGCATCTCTGATCAGTACTAGCAAAAAACTACGATCACTCATAAAATCATCCAAGGCCAACTTTGAGAGAAAAATCACAAAAGACACAAAAGACAATCACAAGGCCTTCTTTAGCTATGTTAGAAACCTGGGTGGAAACTCCCAGATATGCTCAGAGCTAGTCCAAAATGACACAAAATACACTGAACCCACTGACATTGCCAACATTCTGGCAGACAGGTTCAGTGCAAATTTCTCCTCCCCCCCCCCAAAAGGAGAAATAACTATCCCAGCAGAGTGTAGCCTCCCTAACATCTCAGATGCCCAGGTGAGAGCTGCCCTCTCTAAAGCTAAAAACACAGCATCAATGGGACCAGATGGTGTCCCGGGCTGTGTGCTACATGAACTCCAAGAGGAACTAAACCCACACATAAGGCTGCTGTTTAATCTTAGCCTTACTACAGGATACGTACCCAAAGAGTGGCATACGGCAACAGTGGTCCCACTTCACAAAGGCGGTGCTTCTACGGACCCTGGAAATTACCGCCCCATAAGCTTGACGAGCCTGGTCTGCAAAGCTATGGAGAGGATCATTATGGAACTCATAAACAAAGACATTGGGGACCTGCAGACATTGGATCCTACCCAATTTGGCTTTGTCAAGGGCAGATCCTGCCTTTTGAACTTGGTCGACTTTTTTGAAACAGTCACTAAGGCCATTGATGAGGGCAAGGCAGTTCACACAGCCTACCTTGACCTTGCAAAAGCCTTTGACACAATACCCCACTCGGGCATCATAGACAAACTCACCAGCTTAAATATAAACCCATATGTCACAAGATGGGTTGCAAACTGGCTCAAGGACAGAACTCTAAGCCAGTCACAAGCGGTGTCCCACAGGGCTCAGTCCTGGGACCCCTCTTGTTCGGCATTTATTTTTCCGAGGTACAGGCAAACATAGGAGGATTGTGGCTGACAAAGTTCACAGATGACTGCAAACTGGGCGCCATAATTGATACTCCAGCGGACACAAACATCCTTCAGAGAGGCCTCATAGAAACGGATAATTGGTGCCAGAGCCATGGCCTTAAGCTGAACGCCAAAAAATGTATAGTCATACCGTTTGGGAAAAACAAGGTACCGATAAATTACCACATAAGTGGTAATCCATTAAGTACGGAAGACGTAATCAGGGACCTAGGGACCCAGGTTGACAGTAACCTCTCATTTGACACTCACATTGCCAAAGTGGTTAGGAAGACCTTCTATATTGCCCACCTTATCATGAAGGGTTTCACATCTAGATCAAGAGAGGTCATTGTGCCCCTGTACTCTTCTCTTATCAGGCCAATGATTGAGTACAATGCCCCATTTGGGATGTATCTCACCCGACACCTGCAGCAGTTGGAAAGACCCCAAAAGTTCCTCACCAAGAGGATAAAGGGTCTTAAACATATGTCATATGCTGCCCGACTGAAAAAACTCCAGCTCTATTCAGTCGCATACTGCCTACTCAGAGGTGATCTGTGCCTGACGTACAAGGCCATGTCCAATCCTGAATTAATGGACATGCTCCACCTCAGAAAATCCAAATCCATCAGAGCCACGAGATCAAGTGACCTAAACCTCAACACAGAAATAAATACAACGTGCTGGAGGGACAGATTCATAACCCAGAGGCTCCCTACACTCTGGAACAGAATCCCAGTCCATGTTAGGCAGAGCCCCTCACTGACTCTATTCAAGAGAAATCTCGACGAGTGGATGGGAGATCGTAGGTTTACCCCGGGGGTCATCTCTGTGTCACTACTAGACAGAGGCATAGTAAACTAAACCCTAAAAGGACGTAGTATTCTCATCCTAAGGGGTGGTGTAAGCCACATACACTCTGGCTAGGCTTATAAATGCCCTAGGGCAGATAGCCTAGTACGAACCTATGAACCTATGAACCTATGAATAATTACACAGGGAGTGACACACATATGCATTATGGACAGCGGTACCTTATAAATGTTTGCCTCTCAATGTCCTGTTTGTAAACAGGACATCATTATTCTTTCGTGAAAACTTGTATAGGCTTAGAAACAATCCCCTCAGTCATTAATGTTGCAAAAATGTATGATTGCAGAAATCTATAGATTGTATTGGCTGTGTTTAATGATTCATATGAACAGCCACAAAATGTCATTGTTAAAATGTGGAGAAAGGGATACAACAATATTGTGGAAATTAGTCAAGCCATATGACAGACATCTGAGCCAGGCAGCATGACAATTGGCTGAATACATATCAATATAATGAATACAACAGTCACAAATATTTTATATGTTCAAACACCACAGCCACAAACAACCACATATGAGAATGTCATATAAGTTGTACTAACAGTATTGCATGTGTACAACTGTATGCATTACCAACATACAGTTATTACCAATCAGTAGCCTGAAAAGTGCAAACATCCTGATGATGCTTGCAGATTATGAACTATTGCAAAGACATGTCTATCGACTGATCTGTCAGTAGACGTAGGCTATAAAGTAGAGTTGTGTACACTTACCATAAATGTAGATGTTCTAGTGTATTCACTGTTGCAGTCATTACATTTGGGTTATCTGCTTGCAGGTAGCCCTCACTCGGCCTGATTAACAAAGTCTTGGGCCCTGCATCAGTTGCTGTCCTTTCTTTCATGACGTCAGGTTGTCAGGGGTATAAAACATGCCTCCAACGCCATTACATTAGTTTTTCTTGCCCCAGATGTCAGGTGCCCCCCCTAATGGGAAGCAATTAACTATAAAAGTACAATGATATACCTCCAACAAAAAAGCAAATACACCAAAAAGGCTTTTAAGCATAGCAAAGGAAAGTAGAGGTATAGCCAAAAGAAGTTAGGGGGCTGGAGGGAGGGTAAACAGGACTGCAACAGTGAATACATTCAAACATCTACATTTATGGTAAGTGTACACAACTGTACTATGTTCTTCATGTTTCACTGTTGCAGTCATTACATTTGGGTAGATTCCCAAAGCTATGTTTGGGAGGAGGAATTTAGATAGCATTAGGACCATCTATAAGGCCCTGCAAGACTGCAGTGGCAAAGCCAGCACTGGATTTAGAGAAAACTGGAAAATGATAATGCTTGGTGAAGGTATGTACAGAACTCCAGGTAGCAGCTTCTAGGATGTCCCTGGTAGGGACGCCTCTGAGAAAGGCTGTAGAGGTAGATGCAGCCCTGGTGGAGTGAGGTCTGATCCCCTGGGGGATAGGTTTTCCATGGTGCTTATAGCAGAAATGAATGCAATGGCCTATCCATTTAGAAATGGTTTGCTTTGAAATAGCCTTCCCCGCTGCCCCTGCAGCAAATGCCACCAGCAGTTGTTCAGATTTCCTTTGAGGTTTAGTCCTGTCCAAGTAGATTCTAAGTTGTATGTGCATATCTAAGGAATGTAGTATCCATTCCCCTTTGTTCTGTGGATTGGGAAAGAAGGTTGGCAAATGAATGGACTGATTAAGAGCCACACTAGATACCACCTTGAGCATGAAGGATGGATTGGTTCTGAGGGACACCCTGTCCACATGAAAGATGATGAAAGGCTCCACTTCCATAAGGGCCTGTAATTCAGATACTCTTCTAGCTGAAGTGATTGCTAAAAGGAAAGCTGTTTTCCAAGAAAGAAATTTTAAGCTGGCAGTAGCAGCTGGCTTGAAAGGAGGTAGACTGAGTTTCTCCAAAACAAAGTTAAGGTCCCAGGCTGGGGTTGGAGGTCTCCTGGGTGGTCTCAGATTTTTGACCCCTCTGAGAAACTGCTTGAGCAGTGGATGAGAGAAGAGGGGAGGTTATGTGTTATAATGAGCTGAAATGGCCGAGGCGTGGATTATAATGGAGGAAAAAGATAGGCCCTTGTGAAGCATCTCTGTTAAGTATTGTAAAATCTGAGGTAAATTGGGTGCTGCTGTGCTCATCCCTTGAAATTGGTTCCAGGCACAGAATCTTTTCCATTTTTCAGCATAAGATTTTCTGGTACTAAGCCTCCTTGCCTCTAAAATGATTTCCATCACAGGTTTAATGAGGGATGGTAAAGGAGAGATTATGTAATTAGCCAGGCTGCAAGGTTCAGTGTTAGAAGCTGAGGGTGCAGAATCTGGTTCTCCTGCTGAGACAACAGGGAAGGATTCTGAGGCAGGTGCCATGGGGATAACCTTCACACACTGTGCAGGAGGGGGTACCAGTGTTGGCACGGCCAGTCTGGAGCAATCAAAATCATCCTTGGTTTGTCCTGTTTGATTTTTAATAGTACTTTGGAGAGCAGAAGCAGAGGGGGGAAGGCATAGACTGATAGGCTTTTCTACCTGAAGGACAGAGCATCCACTTTCTAGGCTTGTTTGTGGGGAGTCCTTGTGCAAAATGTGTCCAATTGGTAGTTCTGGGGAGAGGCAAACAAGTCTATATATGGGCACCCCCATTTGCTTGTCAAATTGTTGAAAATGCTTGGTTCCAATTTCCACTCATGTGGGTCTATGAGGTTTCAGCTTAGTCCGTCTGCCAGTGTATTTAATTTTTCTTCCAGGAATTGAGCTTGTAGGTGCATCTGGTAGCTCAAGGCTGTAGTCCACAATGCCATGGCTACTCTGCAGGGGGGGTATGAATGTGTACCCCCTGCTTGTTTATGTACCACATAACAGTGGTGTTGTCTGTCTTTACCATTAGTTGTCCTGGAAGAATGTGGTCCTTGAAGGCTGTCAGAGAATTCTGTACAGCTAACATTTCTTTTTGATTGATATGCAGGTGCATTTGACTTGGGTTCCATTTGCCCTGAATGCACTTCCCTGCCAGGTGAGCCCCCCATACATAGTCTGATGAGTCTGTTGTTAGGGTTTGGGTGGCAGGGGGTGGTGGGAAAGGTAGTCCCTTGTTTTGGTGGCAGGCCTCTGTCCACCAAAGGAACTCTAGGCGTAGGCAAGATATGATAGGAATCATTGCTTCTAGATCCTGAGAATGTTGACACCATATGCTTTTTAGATACCACTGTAGTTTCCTCATATGCAGTCTTGCATATGGAATTGGAAGAATGCAAGAGGCCATGAAATCCAAGGCTTGCAGTATTTGTTTTGCAGATAGCAGGGTTTTTGTGGCCACTTGTTTGAAGTAGGTTGTCAAATGAATTTGTTTCTTTGTCGTAAGGTAAGCCATCTGGGAAGTTGCATTCAAGCTTGCCCCCAGGAATATAAGTTGTTGACAGGGTACCAGGTGTGATTTCTTTTTGTTTATGGTGTACCCCAGACAAGTTAGAACCCTTTGTACAAAGACCAGATGATTCAAAAGTATGTCCTGGCTTTCTGCCTGAATTAGACAATCATTCAGATATTGGTATATTTTGAATATTTCTTTGCCTTCAAAATGCAATAACTGGAGCTAGGCACTTTGTGAATACCCTAGGTGCAGTAGATAAGCCAAAGGGCAGTGCAGAAAACTGACAGTGCATGTAGCCTGCTTTGAAGTATAGATATCTTCTGCAAGATTCCCTGATTGGATTGGGATGTGCAGGTATGCTTCTTTTAAATCTAGTGTTGCCAACCAGGCATCTTTGCCTAGCATAGGAAGTAATTGGTGAAGAGTCAGCATCTTGAATTTTGGAATCTCCAAAAAGGTGCTTAAAGTAGACAGGTCCAGGAAAGGACTCCATGAATTGTCTTTTCTGGGTACCAGGAAAAGTCTCGAGTAGAAACCTTGTCTCTTTTCCTCTTCTGGTACCAGTTGAATAGCCCCCATGCTTAAGAGAGAAAGTGCTTGTTTTTCTGGGCCTCTGCCTACTGATTTGGGTGTAGGTCCAGCCACCCGCTTGGTGCTGGCAACATGTGGAAGTGAAATCTGTATCCCAGGGACACTATATTTAAAACACATTTGTCCTGGGTAATGAGTTCCCAATTCTTTGCATGAAGAGCAGTCTTTCCCCCCATAGGGAAAGTCAGTTAATAAGTGCTTTGAAATTTTAAAAGGAAGTCATTGAGACAGTTTAACATAGGGGGGAGTCTTAGTATTCCCGGATTTGGAAGTGGAGGCCCCCCACTGCTTAGTTTTGTGTGTCCCCTGGGACTGAAACCTGGGGTTTTTGCTGTGTCTGGGTTTGGCTTGAGAAGACCTGGAAGAGGCTGGAAAGGACCAATTCTTAGAGGGCCAGTGCCTACTAAATCTAGGAGGCTGAACTTGTAAGAAATCTTTAACAGTTTGCATAGATTTAGCTTTATCTTCCCTCTTTTTAAGAACTTCCTCAGCCTATTTGCCAACCAGGTCCTGATTTAATGAAGCATCCAACAATTTAACTTTAACATGATCAGGCAAAGATTGCTCCTTAAGCCAAGCATGCCTTCTGAGCACAGACCCAGTAACAGCAGCCCTGCAAGAGGCCTCTAATGGATCAAAACCACATTGCAAAGTATGTTTTCCAACTTGTTCAGCAGAATGCATTAAATCCTGTAATTCTTTATTTTCCACACAGTCAGTAGTCAACATCATTTTCTGTTTAAGCAGTCCAATAACATGTTGCTGATACTTTAAAATATGAAACTGGCAGTTTAAAGCCCTAATGGTCTTACCCCGTCTATCCAGCGCCCTGGAGTCTCTATCAGAAGGGGTAGGATTTTTAGCAGTAGAAGCCTTAATGCCCTTGGGCCCCTGTGAAATAATCTGGATCTGCAATAGGATTTTTAAAAAGGAACTTGTGGGACTCAGGGACCCTGTAGTATCTGTCAGGTTTTCTGGGAGCAGGAGGCAAGGAACCAGGGGCCAAACTGGATTCCAAAAAAGCATCATCAACAATGTCTAGTACAGGAGGAATAGCTAAAGGCCTATGCTGAGGTAGGGGAAGGAAATCCCTAACTCTTTTTTGAATCAGAAAAATCCTGTTTTTCCCAGTGGAAATGCTCTCTTAGAGTATGTAAGGTTTCCCCAAAAAAAATCCTCAGGGGGGGGAAGCAGAGGGAATGGAGTCCTCTGCATCAAAATCTTCATAGGTAGATAAGGGCAAATCCAGATCATCAGAAGAATCAGAAAAAAATGAATCCTGGTCAGAAGATTCATAATCAACTTCAGTCATAGGCCTCTTAGAAAGGGGGGGGGGGGTTGGCTACCCCTGATTAGAGTTATTAGATCTTCAGCCATTCTTATCATTTGTTTTTCAGGTATAGTGGCCTGAGCAGGTGGCCTGGGCGTCAGTATTTTAGGCATGTTTTGAGATTTAGTCCTATGTAAAGAAGGAGGCATCAGTTTAATATGCAAGTCCATAGGCCTGAATACACCCTCAGAAGGTGGTGCCTGCACAGCGGCTCTGGACCCATCCAAGGGAGAGACATCCGCGGGTTCCATAGTTGAAGCATCTTGCAGCATACCAGACTCCGAATGATTCTCAGTAGAGGCCTGCGAATCAGAAGTAGCGGGCATCAGGGGCTGCAAAAGCACCTCACTGAGTACCGGCAAACTGGCGACTGGCTTAGGAGAAGCGTCGTCGGCAGTTTTGGACCTCGACGGCCTGTCTCTGTCTTTATCTTTGCATTTTTTTCAGAATCCCGGTAGTCGGATGGCTAACCGATGACATTTCTGTATAATTAAACCGAGAAACAAAATATTTAGAGGTGAAAATATACCGACGGCATATAGTGTGCTGATTAAATAAAGCACAAAACCGACAGCAAGGTACATCGTAGTCAGGGCCTAGGCAAGGAATACAGTATGAATGAAAATCTTTATGAGGTATTTTCTTTCCACAAGTAATGCAATTATTAACTTTTACTGATATCGGTAAGGAGCAAGAAAAAGTTTCCCCAACAGGGTACTTAGCTTTAATTGAAGACTTCGGTTCTGAAACTCGAAAATTAAAATTTCAGGAGTCGGCCAACCAGCACTTGCGAACTGCTTCTGCTTCGGGCACCGCACGGCAAGAAAGACTGATGTAATGGCATCAGCTGCATGCTTTATACCCCTGACATCATGGAAGAAGGGACAGCAACCGACGCAAGACCCAAGACTTTGTTAATCAGGCCGACTGAGGGCTACCTGCAAGCAGATAACCCAAATGTAATGACTGCAACAGTGAAACATGAAGAACATCAGTGTTTTAAAAAAACACCCAAGATGCTGAAGACAGATGCAATACCAATGTTGAACTGCAGGGCATGCTGATTATGAACTAGTACAAAGAAATGTTTATCCACACAAGTGTCAGTAAACCAAGACTATAACAGTGTTTAAACAAAGACAACCAAGGTATTGTAGACAGATGTAATGCCAGTGTTGAACTGTAGGGCACACTGATTATGGACTGTTGCAAAACATGTCTGTCTGCACAAGTATGAGTAAACCTAGGGTATAACTGTGTTTTATCAAAAACACCCAAGGCAGATAAAATAACAATGCTGAACTGAATACCATATCACACACTCAGTAAATAGCAGAGCAAACACTGACACAGTAGAAACCCATTTAACTTGGGAAAAGGCAAGCTATGCACAACAGATCAGTCACTAAAAAACATAGTCACACATACAAGCATACCAAACCACACATCATAAGCAACAGCTAGACCACTAAGTTTTGTAAGCAAAACCTCTAGTTTCCAATATATGTGACAGATACATGAACCCATCTGTTATTTATGTTACGGAGTGCAATTCAAAAACTGCATGCTGAAACAGTGGCTTAAGGCAACATGATAGTTCAACATTTTGCATTTAACTCACAGATTTAAACATAGTTATGGTGTAATAATTTCACTTACCTTACTGATGCATGATGGGTATTCCTGTATTCTAAGTAGTGTGCATGTTAATGTGAAAAATGCAGGTTCATAAAAAGGATCAGATGCATTTCATTTCATAAAACAGAAAAAGTGTTGAACATACCTCTCTCACTCCACTGCTTCTAAAGCCTTTCCTGGTTCGATCTTCATTACCTGAAAAAAGAAAAGCGCAACTAGGAATGATACATTCCTGCAATAACAGTGCTATATTTTTTCCAGATATATTGCTAGAAAATTTATTTCTGAAGAATGTTAGATAATTACCATATATATTTTTCAAGGTTTCAACATTAGAACAATCTGAGATTTAAACCTACAATTAAGTCATACATCCAATCTCAAACTTTGACAACTACATGCCTTGTTAATTTCTCTTAACTGAAATGCCATGTTATGAATGCATTGAAAAGACCTGGTTTTATGACATCACCTGCCTGGGGGATGGTCTACTGATATGGATCCTGGCTCAAGATTTCAAAGTATGAATATGTGCTGGTCATGTAGATAGAGTTTACAAAATCTAATATAAAGTCAGCTCTGTGGTCAGAAACATTAACACTAATGGAAAACATCCATTCCTCAGAGAGTGGGGCAGTGTCATGTATCATAGAGCTTGTGTTAACAAAACCATACAAGTTGCTTTACATCATGGACACAGTAAGGACTAAGATAGTCCTTGGCAAAGTCATATCACACAGCAAACATGCATCTGCCCTGTTCTGCATTTCAACTGTAAGTCTGCCCATCCCACTCCCTCAAAAGATGAGGAGGATGTTGTTCTTGAATTGAATGTAATAATTAATGATAAAACAGAACCTAATAGCACTTTTAAAAATAATTTCATATTAACAAAAACATTTATCAGACATATAACAGTCTGTAGCAAGCGTTGTTAACCCTACACTTGAAGAGATGCTGTTTTAACAAAACAGATCATTATAGATTATGAATATATTTGTAGAACTTTGATGACTAACCGAGTTATTTGCAGCCATGCACAAAATAAAAGTTAATATCAGTAGGTGGAATATGCTTCCCTAAAGTAATGCTATGGGAGAAGTAAACCAAGATAATTTCAGATATGTTTCTCCTTTGTGGATTGGAGCAACAGTATGCCAAAATATAATCATGCTTACCAGTTTCCTTACAAGCCAAGCTAGCAGCCATCACATGTTCTTTTTAAACAAATAGGTACTGCTTCACTAACCCTGCAGTTACAAATCTGATTTTATCAGAGCATTATGGATTATAGGCATATTCATGGGGATTCAATGACTAACTCAGTTATTCATAACCATACACATCATAAATGTTAATATCAATAAGTAGAATATGCTTCTCTGAGGAAATGTTATGGGTGACACTAAAAAGAACAATTTCAGATATGTTTCCCCTATATTGGTTGGAACTCACAGCATGCAAAAATTTAGGCATGTTTGCTCATTTCTTTATAGGCCAAGCTAACAGGCAGCAGATTTTTTCATCTTAGCAAATAGGTACTGTTGGTGTTTATTTGAATTCCTGCTAAGAACAGATGAATATGGAAACTGCAAACACTTACTGGACATTTTATCGTAAAGAAGTAACAGATAGCAACACATATCTGAAAACACGTGTAAGCGGTCATACACGCATTTATTTTGGCTTAAATAAATATGACTCTACTTTATTAGGAGGAATGAATTAAAGAAGTTATGTATGAGTTTTTATTCAGACATGTAATGATACAGTAGGCGATACTGTAGTACTATAATGGAAAACTATGAAATGTGCAGTCATCAGCGGCCTAGCCACTCTAATCATCCGTGTTGCATGAGGAAGTGGATGTGTGAAATTATGTAGATATATGTTGTAAAACATATGTACATCTACAAAGTTAATAATTATGAATAGAATAAACATTATTAAAGAAATGAACAGTATGGGAATTAAACTCACACTTATAAGGATAGCCATTCCAACAGCCACTTAAATATTCCCATGGCTATTTGTCACAACAGCTAGTTGATCTAGTTAATGGTTGCCAAAAAAAATATCTATCTGATATGTATGGGACACAGACATGTCTGTAATTTACATAGGAATGCTCAGGTTTACACAGGTTAGTTACACTTACTATAGGGATCCATGGGCTGTCTCCATACCTTGGTGACCCTCCGATGAAGCTCTTTCATGCCACGCCAACGCAGATCTTCATAGTAGTGGTGAACCTGCACTCCAGTGCAGTAGATCCCTGTACTTCTTCGGAGCTCACTCTGAATCTTGTTCCAGATGTCTATAATTGCAAAGTTCCTTGGCCTGCCTCTCATCCAGTGCTTCACTACAGCATGCACAGTCAGCATCTGGGAAGTCTACTGCTCAGTCCATTTAGGTGCACAGACTTGTCTAAGTCTCCTTGAAATAGCCATCTTGATCGTCCAAAGTAAAATGTCTGAGAAATGCAAAAACATAAAAATGACCACTGAGGTCCCACTCATTTCACAGGTAGCAATGGTCTGATCTGTAAATGTATCAAAATCATTATTTGAAAGTGATACTGATGTCATATAATCAGATCATTGGAAGATAACTGACACATACCATTTATCTGGTACCATTTATCCATAACTATTGAGGGTTTACACAGTACAGCTGAGTGTTACGCCACATGTAGCCAATTTACACAGAGATGCACAAATGGGATTACAAAACCTAAAATTTTAATGAACCTCAATTATGTATGACACAAACTGTACTTAAATTTGGGTGCACATTAAGTGCACTTAAATTCTATGATTTGGAGTGAGAGGTACATTGGCAAGTTGTAGCATTTCTGTTTTAGTGATTATTACATCTGTCAAGGTTAATCATTCCCAAATATACCTATTTAAAATTATTTTTTGCAAATGTGAGCTTTCATAGAACTTGTTGTAAGTTACTGGGCGATGTTTGATTGACCTTTATACATACATGTGTTGCTATTTTAATTAATTGATTTCATTCCCATATGCAATTGTATAGACAGAATTACACTGCAAATGTGAACAGTATATAAAGACAAATTTATGGAGCATCTGTATTTGTTACTGATAATTCCTTACACTCTGTGGTGTAAATACAGAATCCTGTGGATTCCAACTCTATCCATATGTACTATTTTTTTATTTTACGTATATTTCTTAATGCATATTTCTTAACAAAATATTAAAAATATGTTCCGTTGCATTATGGCTATCTCTTCATTGATGTGCTTTAAACAAAGTGTTAATAATATGATCTTTTGCTGTTATGGATATTTCTTCATTAATGCTTCTTAGCAAAGATGTTATCACTACTGAGGATCCGTACTGTCTGTGGCCTGCCTACGTAACCTGAGGTTTGCCATTGCTTTCCCTGTGTTGTTCAATTCTTAGTTTGTGTAGTATTTTAAGTGAAATGCATGTGGCCTGCCTATGTATCCTGAGGTTTGCCAGTACTTTACATATGTTGTTCAATTGTTAGTTTGTGTAGTATTTTAATGTGAAATGAATGCAGACTACTGCTACATGATGTCGTTATCATTAGGCCTCCATTCTACATATATGTAGCGTGTGGGGTTCTAATCCTACAAACAGATTCTAAAGGTATTCCAAGTTATGTTCATTTTGAAAATGTTATGTATGAAGGCATTGTTGTTACTTTTTATATATGCCACATCAGTATTTGTCACAGACAGTGTTGTACAAACTTTTGCATTGCACAGGAATGTATACTGTTTATGTTGACATATGCTGTCCACAGAATCATCTGCATAAATGGGCTAACACAAGAATATGATTATGTGCTTATCATTGTCTTTCAGATGGCTGACTATCCCAGGGCTGACATCTTATCCCCACAGGAAAATTAAAATATTATTTGATGTTGTTTGACAACATGAATGGAGATTCCTTAGCTATTTTGGCAATACAGTTTGGAGAAATGAAATTTGGACTGACCTCACCAGCATGATAAATGCAGTTGGAGATCACAACATATCCCATGATTCCTGTAGAAGACATTGCTCAGACATGATCCTTTGTGCAGCCAACATATTAAGATGATACGAGAGATTGAGGGATGCCACTGGTGGTGGACTACCATTGATTTTCCTGATGTCATCACAATATTTCTGGCCTCACTTCATACAACGAGAGGGGAGCAATGCATACCCAGGGTGGGATAGAAGCTGGAGTTCCAGGTAGAACATATACATCTTTCTTTACATGATATGGCTGAGTATACAGGCAATCATTGTATATTGCTGTAGAATGCATATTCAAGTATTGTCATTTTTGATTTACAACAACAGATTTGAGCCATGCACACAGATCCACACAAGGTGATGATGATGAACATATGTTTAATGACATATATTCATACAACTGCAGTACAGACAGAAAAGCCCAACCAATGTGTGTAATGCTCTCTGCATTAATGTTCATAGGTCCATCTACTTTGGGTTAACACCAGGGGATGGCAGGTGTGTGTCTCCATACTGTGTTACTGTGATCACTACTTGTTATTGCCTAAGCCTCATTGCATGGTACTGCTGTTTACTGTTATATTATTTGCCTAACATTGTACACTACGGGTAGATCTAATGTGGTGCTAAGCCATGCAGGTTCAAGTTCTTTCAGACCAGGTATGTTACTGCCATAGATAAATATCTTGCCCAATGTGTAGTACACATATAATACATGGCATTAATGTCAATAGTTTTCAACAGAGAACCATCTGGTGTGCAGCTGTCACGTTCATCACAGCCCCTGTTACTGTGTTGTATATATGATGCTGTCAGTGTTGTTTTTGATAAATACCTTTCTATGTTATCTTTCTTTTTACTTTCCCACTACAGGATCCACAGTACAAACCACAAACTCTCCACAGTGGACGTCTGTCAGTGGTATGCTATTAACTATGTTTCATACATATCATTGGTGTTACTGCTGTTATTGTCCTCCATTAAGACTCTGTTCTTCTGCTCATTCCTAAGCCAGACTGCATCAACCTCATCAACTGTACAAGCAAGTGGTATGTTTATGTGGGTCTTTATTACGTGATCGAATTATCACAATAGCGAATGCTCTAAAGAGCGAAAATGCAGCACATCAAAACCATTACTGTGGGGGGCTGCACCCCTCCACACCCCCCTAAATATATATACCATCTTCGAGATCACACTACAATGAGAAAAGGGAAAATATTCCGTTCTTCACTTTACCGCGATACCACAAAAAGCACTTTGGTCTGCTGCATTTTCACTCTTTAGAGCATTCGCTATTGTGATAATTTGATCATGTAATATAGACCCATTTATGTCAGACCTTCTGTATGTTTTAACTGTGTTCACATCGTTAATGGAGGGAGTGATGTGATCATTAATGCTGATTTTTCCCCTACAATAGTTGATGTTTATCCCTCTTCAACAGCCCCATCTTCCCATGGGGAGTTGTCAGGTGTGTGTTTTGTCTGTATTCTCATATATGTCATGTATGTTAACTTAAAAGTACTCAATTGCATTTATTCTGCTGCATTTATTACTGCTTGTTAGTAGCCTGATAAAATTGTAACTGTTATTGTAAACCTTTTGATTTAAGCACTTGGGCTTCAGGCCAGTTGTTACATTAGAAGGTTTGTGGTCTGCACTCTTGTGGCAGGGCAGGTAGCTTATATCTTTCTAAGTTGGGAGTTGCTGATTGAAGGCTTAGTGTCTGTTATTCTAAAAGTGTCTTAGTTCTGGTTTAAGCACTTGGGCTTCAGGCCAGTTATTTTACATTAAGAAGGTTTGTCGTCTGCACTCTTGAAGGACAGGGTAGATTCTGCCCTTCTGAGCTGGGAATGTATGGTTAAAGGCTTATTGTGCCTGCATATTTGAGTTGCTTCTTTCTGAAATTGGTGCGCCTTGTTTGCTGTAGCATATACTAGATTCAGACCTGCTGAATCTAGCTTTGTATAACTAGAGCACTAATCCAGGCCATCATTTTTTGGAAAAGGTTTCCTTGCACCCTAGTGGCAGGAGTGTGCAGCTACAATTTGTCTGATTGAAGACTGCTGGAACAGGGCTCAGGTTTGAGCTTCTTTATTTGTTAATTGGTTAATTTGTTTAAATCAGTTTGCTCGTTTGCTACTGTTATATTAAAAAAAAAAGTACTAGCTTGTTTTCCCACCTTTCCTGTTACTAGAGTAGTCCAGATACAGATTTGCCGAATTCAGGACTGTATTGAAGTTTCTGAGTTCCCCAGACTTTTCTGTGTTAGAGGAAAGCCTCTCAGCTTATCAGTGGGAGTGGTAAGCACTAGGTAGCCTATTACCACAAGAGGACTGGTTTCTAGCTCCCTTTAACTTTCTGTTTTAAAAGCCCAAGTTTGCATAGGTTTGCGCGCCGTGCAGCACCACTAAGCTAGGGTAAACTATTACCGGTGCCAGAAAGTCTGCTCTTCAATTTTTCCCTTAGATCTTGCTAGTTCTCTTCTCTCTTGTATTTAACTAGCTTATTCACCTAGTACTTCATCTGGCTTCTTGTAGCAACTATTGTAGAACACATAAGTGCTAACAGCACTAAACGTCCTATAAGAAGACAGCTACAGTACTTATTAATAATGACCATCCCTCCTGGCATGTCTAAAGGTCAGTTCCCTGTGCTTTTTCCTATCAACCTGGTGAACCTGGGCATTCTGATGCAGTGTAGCAACTGCCTCATGAACACAGACAACCCTCTCCTATTACCTCCCAACAGTCAGAGTTGTGAGAGATGCACTTATATATCCAAACTGAAAGACATGCACTCTCAAGCCAAGCCTGGAATACCTGGTCAAGAGAAGAAGGTCAACACCTGCACCACATCACATGGAAGACATAGCCCTTCAGAACACCCACCATCACAGCTCTCACATAAAAACACAAACCACATACCCACCTTTGCAGAGGCTCTCAATAGAAATTTACCCAAAGATCAGAGACCTCCAAATCAAAAACACACTTGGCCACCACAACACAGCAAAAATCACAAGACACATAGCTCACCTACACAGTATGCCCCTCAATCTAAGACCCTAAGGAAAAACAGCTTGTCCAATACAATAATCAGAGGTGACTCGATAGTGAGGCCTACTGATGTCCCACTCACTAGATTGAATAAGGAGAAGGTAACAGTCAGCTGTCTGTCGGGTCCCAGGATCCGACACATAACACATACACTGAGGTCACTCCACAAGTACAAGTGTGGGTGTGAATGACCTGAGATGCATCTCCCTGGACTAGATGAAAAGAGACATGGAGGAGCTCTCAAATTATGTGGCCCAGGCAGGTATCACCCTAGTCCTGAGCAGCATCCTACCGTTGCCCAGAATGGTACAAACAGAAAATGATTGACTTCAACAGTTGGCTATGTTTCTGTTGGCATTCTACAGGGATCCAGTATCTGTCTGCTTGGGATGACATGATTGACAGGCCTCGAGACTTTGCCAGAAATGGCCTACATCTGTCACCCCTAGGTTTCCGGATACTGGCTAAGGGTCTTGCCACCCTTATAGTGCCTTTTTAGGCGGTATTCCAAAGTCCAAATTACCACCATAACAGCTATAAATAAATGCAATAAGAGGGTCATGCTGCTCAATGCTAAAAGTCTAAATCTCAAGATGCATTCACCCAAAGCACTCCTCAAAATGGAGAACATCGACATTTGTGCTGTAACAGAGACCTGGTTTAAAGCAGCAGAAAGCACCCCTGCACTACCAAGCTATAAGTCATTCCACACTTTTTGGCCCCAGAACATGGACCAAAGCTCCAAAGGTGGTGGCATCTCCATATTCATAAATGATATGCACACTTCCAGACAAGTAGCCCAGCATAATGTATCAGAGATACTTCAGGTACAACTAACAATGGGTAAGATGGCAATTTAGGTCGTAGCCTGCAATAGGTCCCCAACCATGTCCCAAGACTCTCACTCCATGTTCCTAAGCACCCTGGCAACTATTAAAAGGGTCCAACCCAACACTCTCATACTGAGTGACTTCAACTACCCCTCCATCAACTGGGAAAACTACTCATGCACCAATACACTTGCGCAACACTTCTTGGAATTTATTAATTCCAATGCGCTGAACCAGCTCATTCTTACCCCCACTAGAGGTAGCATCATCCTTGACCTGGTTATTACTAACATGGGCAACCATTGCTCAACACCAATAGTCAAGTCCTTCCTGGTTAGATCCGACCACAAACTAATTACCATGGAAATCCACATCTCACCCACATCACCAGCAAAGGTAACCACCATGAAAAACTTCTTCAAAGCTGACTTTGGGCTCCTAAAAACAGAGGTGGCTAACTTCACGGCACCCATGCAAATGGAAAATAGGTGCATGACTGCCAAATCATGCACCAATGCACTGTACGAACATGTACACAAATGCATGGAACTAGCCATACAAAACAGAACCAAGATACTCTTCTCTAAAATCAGGAAGCCAATCTGGTGGTCCCCTGCCATTAACAAACTCTACAACAGAAGGAAGAAACTGCTGCAGAAAAAGGTGAAATCCTAAGACTGGAAAAAACTCCATTATTAGCCTCAACAAAAAGTTGAGATCCCTCATCAAAACCTCTAAAGCTAGCTATGAAGGCAGAATTGTGGCAGACACTAAAATCAACCACAAAACCTTCTACAGTTATATCAAGAATCTCCATGGAAATACCCAGATTTGCTATGAGTTATTGCACAATGGTACCTCCTATACTGATCCAACAGATATTGCCAACATACTGGTAAGACAGAGTAAGTGCCAACTTTACCCCTTTCTCCTCCCTAAAGGACCAATCACAATACCGGAAGAATGCCAGGCACCCAGCATTACTGAGACACAGGTTAAAGCTGCATTGTCAAAGGCCAAGAATACAACATCCATGGGACCCAACGATATCCCTGGCTGTGTTCTACATGAACTACAGAGTGAACTGGCACCACACCTGTGTGCCCTGTTCAGTCACAGCCTCCCCTCCGGCTTTGTCCCTACAGAATGTCACACTGTTACAGTCATCCCTCTCCATAAAGGGGGAGCAACTACAGACTCTGGGAATTATCGCACCATTAGTCTGACGTGTCTGATATGTAAGGTTATAGAGCACATCATCATGGACCTAATTAATAAGGATATAAGGAATCTCCAAACTCTGTATCCCACGCAATTTGGTTTTGTGAAGGGTAGATCATGCCTGCTCAACCTGGTTGACTTCTTTGAGTCAGTCACCAGAGATGTGGATGAGGGCAAGGCAGTTCATACAGCCTACCTTGATCTGGCCAAGGCCTTTGATACCATTCTCCACTCAGGAATTGTTGATAGACTCACCAAACTAGGCATCAACCCCTATATCACTAGGTGGGTTGTAAATTGGCTCATAGATAGAACCCACAGTGTGAAAGTAGCAGATTCCAAGTCAGACTGCCGAACAGTCATGAGTGGAGTCCCACAGGGATCAGTCCTGGGTCCTCTCCTGTTTGGCATCTACTTCTCAGAAGTCCCGGCCAACAAAGAAGGACTCTGGTTGACCAAGTTCACTGATATTTGAAAGCTGGGAGCCATTATTAACTCTCCAAGTGATGTAGACATCCTACAGAAAGGCTTCATTGAGACCAATGACTGGTGTCGAAACCATGGCCTTAAGCTTAATGCCAAAAAATGCATCATCATTCCCTTTGGAAAAAACTCAGTTCCAACTAATTACCACACTGATGGTAGCACACTGAACACTGAAGGACTTATAAGAGATCTGGGGACACAGGTTGACAGCAACCTCTCCTTCCACCACCACATTGACACTGTGGTCAGAAAGTCCTTCTATGTGGCACATCTCATTACCAAGGGTTTTACACCCAGGAAGAAAGAGGTCATCATCTCTCTCTCTACTCTTCTCCCATTAGACCAATCATTGAGTACAATGCCCCATTTGGCATGTACCTCACTAAACACCTGCAACAATGGGAAAGGCCACAAAAGTACCTCACAAACAGGATACTAGGCCTTAAACACAGTCCCTACATGGACAGACTCAAAAAACCTCCAGCTTTTCTTTGTCTCATATCATCTATTAGGAAGCGATCTCTGCGTGACTTAAAAAGCCATGTCTGACCTAGCCCTGTTAGAAATGTTACACCTAAAGAAATCCCAGTCCCTCTACATCACACACTTCAGGGACCTAAACCTCATTACCACAATCAACAGAACATGCTGGAGGGACAGGTTCATAACCCAGAGACTGCCCATGCTCTGGAATAGACTTCTCATACATGTCAAGCGGAGCACCTCACTGGCCCTTTGCAAGAGAAATCTTGATGGGTGGATGAGAAATAGAAAGTTCACCCCGGCATCACTCCAGTGACTCTATTTGACAGAGGCACTGAGAGCAAACGGTGGCATAATGCAATGGCACTTCTATGGGCTAGGCTTGTAAAGGTTCCAGGGCAGTTGGCCTAGTACACACCTATGAACCAATGAACCTATGTAACCTAATTGTATACTCCATGTATGTAGATTCTGTGAAACATACACACAGTAGACCTAATGTAAAGTCATTTTTATTTGTATTATTATTTGTATCATTGCAATGAGATATATATGCCACATGTCTTTGATACCATCCACCATTTGAAGTAACTACATTGTCCTGATCTGTATCATCTGTATCTTCTTTTAGCACATCATCTAACTGTATCATCCATCAGCCCATCCTGTGATCATGGTGTGGTATCAGATGTACCGAGCATGGTGTCATGGTCCCGGCACACAGGACACTGATGTGTTGATAGAATCGATCCAAGGTGTTGACAATGATGTTGATGCAGCTTTAGCCTAAGATGTAGAGGAGAACTTGTCTGGACATTTGGAGAATGATGGGACATTGGATGTTGAACAAGATAAGGCCATTGAATAACAGACCCAAGTTCAATCTGCTGCTGATGTTGCCAGTTCCCCAAAACAACCTGTATCAGGGCATCACAGTAGATGTAGCAGTGCAGCCTGTGTACATGGCCAGGTGTCAGAGAGTGCCTGCCTCTTGCTGCATTTAAATCTACATTCCCAGAAATGTCATCAATCAGATATCCTTGATCTGGAATGTGCCACAGATTCTGTGGCACACCAGCTACATGGAATGCATAAAGGACAGGAACACAGACAAGGTGAGATAATTGTGGCACTGGATGCTCAAAATGTTAGCATGCTAGCTCTGGCATTGTCAGTACAAACCCTGGCATCTATGATACTGCATCAGTGCCATAGTGCAAGCTGGGTTCTCTGTGCCCTGACTGTGCATAACCAATTATAACCTGGGAGAAGCAGGCCAACTCTCTGCAGAACCAACATTGCCCATTGAGCATCAGGGTCTATGGTCCAACATGTACACAGTTCCACTGCTGGCCCATCTGCTGTGGTCCCTCCAGTCACAACAAGGCCTTCAACTTGCAGTCATGCTCCTTCACCTCAACATGGTGTGGTCACCTGTCAGTCTCCTGTGTGGAGCAACCTGGACTAAGTGTTACTGTACTTAGTAGAGGCAGAGCAGACTGTAGCGTGAGACATCAATGAAGTTGACCTAGACTGCATTAAAGTGGTCCAGCAGTCTCCTAAACATACCTGGCTCCTTTTATTAAATTACTACTTTACTGTAATACATTTTTCTGTGGCTATTAAAAGTTCTGCATTATAGCCTGTGTTATTTTTCTTTTTTCATGTTATTATATTGTAGAGATAAGAATGTGTTGCACTGATGTGTGTCCCTTATTGTTTTCCATACACTGATACAACAATTTGAGGTGTATGCATGCCTGCATCAGTTGTAACCTGAACCGATGATCCCTGTTGTGACAGATTTGCAAATGTGGATTTAAGTTTGCTGCTCAGTGTGCACATCTCGTGGACAATTGCCATTAGATGCAACCTGTGCTGCTGTGGTGGGGAAACACCTTAACATCAGTACTTAATGTGTGTAGTTCTGTATGTGTGGCTTGTCATGACTCAAAATTGTGGGTCAGATACTGCCATGTTACCTGGGCCTGCACTATATGTTGTCTTCACCTGTGTCTTCTGTCCCATATTTCCTACTGCTCCTACTGTGATACATGTGGGGTGTCCTCTTCAGATATCAGATGTTCAAGGGGTACTTCACCCACACCTGCAGCTGGAAAGCCACTATGCATTCTAGTTAGCATACTGTGCAACACGGTACATACTGGTATCATCTGTGCTGTTTTCTCAGGTGTGCATTGCAGTGCACCCCTGGATGTATCCAGACATCTGAAACTATCTTTCACTACACCAAGCACATGCTCTTTGGTGATTCTGGTTGTTGCATGTGCTCAATTGTAGGCCTCCTTTGCAGGGTTGGATGGTTCATGGTATGGTGTCATTAGCCATAGCTCAACTGGATAACCACAGTCATCTGTGATAGGGAATAAAAACATATGTAGTCAGAATGAATATTCTTGTGAGGTGTATTCCTAGCTGGCATCCTAGATGCACTCCTATACTTACCTAGTAATAGTCTCTCAAGTATTTCACCTTGCTGGAATGCAGCCTTTAGTCCACTTTTCCTCCATATGGCACTCTTCCAGGGTGTCATGCCATGATGTTTGTTATGCTGACATCTACTGTACACACAACCTGTCAGGTGATGGGTGGCCAGATCTTCTGTTTTTGCATTGGTCTACTTCAGGATGTACTAGAGTCTTGATTGGTATGTGTGTGAAATCTATTGCACTGAGTACATGGAAGAAGTCTGCGATGCTGTAAAACATGTGCACTATAGTTCTCTACTCCATGGGAGTGGATGGAAAGTATATGTAGTCATCCACATTGCTGCACATTGCTTCCAGGACTTTTGCCAGGATATGGCTGTCAGCTTTCATCATGTGTCGCTGGAATATCCCAGTTGCGAGTCCACCCAGGCTGATTCATACTTTGGTTTCAAGTGGGATGGGGACCCATGCATTGTCTGCACAGACATGTATGGTGCACACATGTTGCAGACTGCCTGCACCAGTTGTCTGTTGAGGAATCTGTCATTTATTTGCTAGTCTGACAACTGGTTTAGTTGCAGCCTTGCTCTCACTGTAACTGCCTCTCTTCTAGGGTGCATAGCCACAGCCTCATGTATGTCTTATATCATTGCAGCTTGTTGCAGCTCATTAACTGCAGGTTGCATTTTTATGTTTTTTTGGGGTTTTTTTTGTTCTTTTGCTATGGAATTTGGCAATCTCTGTAGTATTAGCTTTTATTCCTTGAAGTTCATAAAGTATACACTAAGGATTTCAGAAATAGAGTCAACATGGTAGTTTGTCACATTTAAGTTGCATTATGCGTGCATGATGTGTTTTGGAATTTTGGAATCAGATAGGCATGTCTGGAAGCCGTAATTATCCTGCACTGAATAGTTAAGTACTTGGACTGCCTTCAGCATGTTTTCTGAAATTACATTTTTGAAGACATCTATTAAGCTATATAGAAGCACGGTTAACTAAAATCTCCATAAATGGTAAGACTACTTCATGTTTCAAAATGGACACAATCTGTATAATATCATTTGAGTAGGTCATATCTTGCAAAATGATTATATAATAAATGCTCAAACTCTAGTCATCAGCACAAACTTCAATGATAAATCTATAGAAAAGTGAAGAAAGTCACATCTGGTCAAAATTCTTCTGCTTGATTCCATAAAGTTTGTGGAATCTGGTGCATTAAACCAATGTCAGCAGAAAAGTTGCAGATAACAATATGATATGCAAATATGCTACAGTGAACTCAGAATATCTCGACACACAATGGAGTATTTCAGGAGTAATGGTGAACTGTATATCAGTTGCAAGTATTCTGTTAAGTAATGAAAATTCACTGTCTAAATGTGATGCACATTAACAATGTCATGGAAATAATCTTGCAATCTAAGTAGTCTGACATTCATAAATATGTGTCTATAATAGAATCACTCCAGTACGCTTACAGACAACTATGGAATAGCTGCATAACTCTGTTATTCTGAAAATATGCTAGTTATCACTTATGGATTCTGAAGGAATCTGTACATTTTTTAATAAAAAAATTAATAAAGGCAAAGGGCAATCACTGCCACATTGCCAGAGCTAGCATTAGCTAATAATAGGTGTGAGACATGTTTGGGGCACACAGGTAATTAACACACCCAGAGAAATTGGGTGATAGAAAATCAGACATGGGGTATGGGTGAAGAAAAGTGACACAAGAGATATGTTGCAGTAGGAAAATCTGAGGGAAAGTCAGAGGAGCATGGGCAATATTTTTTTTTTTGGGGGGAGATAGGTCCCATTTTTTTTTTTTTTAAGAACAGAAGGACAGGTAAAGCTAGGGAAACAGGAGGTGATGGCCATTACAGCAGGTGTACCCATATAGCAAATATCAGAACACATGACAAAGACCAGAAAAAACAGTAAGGAGAGGTAAATTATGAAGACAGCACACTGCACAACATGGGCAATGGAAAGTTGACAAACAGGGTGGGGATGCATAACAGCCATGGTGAAATGAAATGCAGAAAAACAGATCTACCTATTCACTGTCACTTAATGACATGTCACAAATTGTGTGGCAGTCATACCTTAATGTGTATGACCAATGGTAGATGTGTATGGTAAGTAATAATTTGGTATCACAGTAAAGATTGGATAAATTAACCCACATCCAAGTAGTGCATCAGCAGTTCAAGTGTAAGCCAAGCAATGTCATAGATGAGCAAATGCAGATCTTGGAATGCTAGATAACTCTAGCAGTGACCAGAACAAAGCCTCTGACTATGCATGTGAAAAGATAACAACCAAGCACAGTGCCAAACAGCACTACTTGAGCAAAGCAATAAACTGTCTGTTAAATACACAAGTAGGTGTACACAACCCAAACACATGTTTAATGGAATGTAGATATGTCACACATACACATATGCCATGTCAAAGGCAACACACAGGTGTAGGCATATATGTAAGACCATCAGTGGTCCTACTGGAACTTACATGAAAGCAGTGTCAATACACATACACACACCAAATGACATGTAACAATAATATATGTTCACAACTCTGACAGTACAACTATATAAAAAATATTAGGTTGTGCACATGAATTTCAACAATATACAGTGGTTAACGCACAAGTATAATGAGAACGAGGATGTATTGCAAGCAGTGGCCAATGACTTCTGTGCATCTGTCCTGCATCTGAATAATGGTCATAGAGTTAGCACATGTTGATCTTGTAAACAAACTAATACACGACAATGGACAATAATTCCAACAAAGGCAAACATATCTGCAAAATGTATTATTTAAAAGGTGGAAGGGAGGTACACAACCTGTGCCCATCAAGAAGACAATGATAAAGCAGGACAACAAAGTAAGGTTGCACATTGCAAATGTTTGTGTATACCACACAGAGTGCTGTTGAAGCCAGCCCAAAGTACATTTAAGCAAATGGCAAATATGTGTCACATGGGCAGACTGCATTGTTGATGTCAACAAAAATGGGCATGCATAAGTCACACATGCACACTATTGTGTAATCATGGAACATCAAAAGGCATAGGTAAGCAAGCTAAGAATTTGAATCACAGGCACATATACTGCTGTCATGTCAATGTGGAATAAACACCTGCAGTTATATGCCACAGACCATGCTCATTACTGAGTAGAGAACAGTCCTGTGAACATCATTACAGCACATCAATGAGACGTCAGTGACTACTCATACGGCAAAGGTGCAATAATGCTTCATTATGGATTGGACTTAAGCAAAGACATGTATAGACATCATTGAATATGTATATCATTTATTTATTTTTATTTTATATTTGTTGACCGGGTTTGTCCGACTGGGCTATAAATGCCCATTTACAGCAGAGGCCAGAGGAGACAAGCTCCAACAGAAAATTGAAATTTTACATATTGAATACATATAGAAATACATTCATCAGTACCACAGATTACTGCATTACAATGCCACATATTACATTACAGTGTCATACATTCAACTGTGGCAAGTGAAATACATAGAAATACATTCATCATAGGGATACATACATAATTCCATATTATATACATAATAGTGCAATAGTTACATAGCAGAAATATTTTACTAGTTATATTTGTACAGTAATGTACCAAGAGGAGAAGATAAAGTAGTAAGTTTGTTTATTGAAGGGAAGGAAGAGAGAAGAGAAGTAGAATGTTATAGGGGAGTGTTTACGCGGAATAATTACATTGCCAAGTCCATTTTTCACAAAGGCATTTTTTTGTAGAAGTTTTGAATTAATTGGGATGTTCAAGGGATCTTATATCTAGTGGTAGGCTATTCCAGGCCTTGGAAGGGTTAAAGCTATAGACTAGGTGACCCATTTTGGTCCTTGGTTTGTAGATTATTAGTAGGCCTTGTTCAGAACTGCAGAGTAATCTAGTGGGTAGGTAATGAGAGATTAGAGATGAGATAGTTGGACAGAAAGAGGGTTTGTAGAGAACGGAATGAATAATCTGAAACTGATTATACCATAGCAGGTCAGGTAATTCTAGTTAATTTATTTCTTTTAGTGAGAGACAGTGATGGGACTTGTAAGAATTTTGGGCAGCAAATCTGACAATCCTGTTACAAATTGTTTCTAACTTGATTAGTAGTCCAGTGTTGAGGCTGGTGAGAATTTGGGAGCTATAAAGTAAAGTGGGTAAGAGGTAGGCATTTGAAAGGGTTAGTTTTGCTGCTTTGGTAAGATAGTTTTTGTTTCTATAGAGGAGACCTAGCTTGAGATGTGTTTTTCGGATACAATTATTGACGTGTAAATCAAAGGTTAGTCTATCATCAATAGTAACACCTTTGTACTGATGTCCACCTGTATTTGAGTATTATTTTTCTGACAGTATGGAGAAGGAAGACTTTATGTGGTTAAGGTTTTGAGGAAGAAAGAGTAGTAATTTGGTTTCCTTTGCATTTAGGATAAGTTGGTTTTCAGATAGCCAGTCTTCTACAGAGTTAAAAGAGGACTGTGTGTCTGATTTTAGTTGAGCAGGTGATTCAGCAATAGTGATAAGTGTAGAATCATCTGCGTATTGTATCAATGAGGATCCAGGACAGGAAGAGTAGAGAAGGTTTGTAAACATGTTAAAAAGAAGTGGCCCAATGATGGAGCCTTGTGGAACACCAGTTTTAACAGGAAGAAGAGGGGAGAAAGCTGAGAGCCATTTGACTGATTGGAGTCTATCACAGAGATAGCTGTTAAACCAAGACATGGTGGATGGAGAGAAGTGTAAGTTTGTTTGGTTAAGGAGAAGAAGTTTATGAGAGACTGTATCAAAGGCTTTAGAGATGTCAATAGAGAGACAGGAAATAAGTTTGTTACTGTCTCCAGCTAGTGATACAGAGTTTAGGAATGACAGGAGAGCTGTTGTAGTGCCAAATTTACCAAACTGTGAGAACTTATGTGAATAATGAATGGTTGTGGAAATGTAATATAGAACAAACATGGCATTCTGTACTGTACTGAATAAATTATCATTACCAAAGTGTATACATGAACATTACATTGGTGATCTAGGCAGTCTGTAAAGGAAGACTTCCCATACGTATGACATATAATTTTATGGTCCAGGATGGCATCAGCATTGATAAAACATGCCACACAACATGACATCATGCCATTGGGACAGCATAAAAACTGTCATCCAAAACACATGGGCAAGGACATGCCCTTCTGTTGCACATACATGATATGGCAAGATGCAAATCGTAACCATACCACTGTGGTAGTGCTGGACTATGGCCAAAATGTTGTTTGTGAGTTTCTGTCACTAACACATATGCTTACAGTGGAATTTTTTGCAGCAGTAGCTGCAAGTTAAGTGTCACAATGCATGGACTGCTGAATGCAGAAGGAAAGTCTAATCTGTTAACATGTGTCATGCACAAGTTGAAACATAATGTTAAACATCACATGAACTCTGTGTTGTATGTTTGGACCTGTAACATATAAGCTTGGCAGCTAAATGGTATGCATGTACAAGAGTGCATCTACATTCCAATCACTGATATGGCAAACAGCATAGTGGCAGCATTACACAATTAGATCACATAAACAATGCTTATGGACCTGAGGGACTACCCTGATGGGAATGAACATTGCAAATGATCACTCAGGTCATCTCACTGAATGAGTCATGCAAATCCCTTGTCATATCCTGAAAATCTGAGTATGAAACACATCAGTCACCACCTCCTGTCTCTGCGCCTGACAATTGTCTCACTGTTGTTCCTGGCATTGTCTCCTCCAGGGTGCAACATGAATAATAGCACATGCAGGCCCAGCATCCTCATTGACATCCTTGTCATTATCCTGGTTGCCATCATCAGAGGACTCCAGCAGTGGCTTGGCATGTGTTCATTGCCAGTGTCTTACTGGTGATCATCCACAGGTCCCATGCTCTGTCAAAATGAATCAAAACACAGGACTGAAATTACATATGCATACCTGACACTAACTGTTTGCATAACATACCCACTCTGACACAATGAACAGGCAGAAAACAGTCCTTATGAAATGTTACAATATGTTATGACCGTAGTCCACTATACCACCATATGCAGTGCATGTCAGTAATCAAAACAATAACAACAAAAAGCAGATGTCTGTCTATCATCCCACACATTCATATAAAAATCATAGCTGACATTAAACTGCAACTGATGTACACATCTGCAGTCTAAGATACATTTATATCCTTCCACACATGAGTTCTGCATATCAGAATATTAGAATGAAGATTTATTAACATATGTTGTAGATCTCATTTAAAAAATAATTCAAGATGAAATGGTGCAACCATTACCAAGTAACAAAATTATAATGAACACATTTGCTGCTAGTGGATGGCTCCTCATGCAGACACCTTCCCTATGTCACATCATCTATGCTTATGGACATGTCCAATAACAGAACATGTCAGGGACACTGTATCCATCACACAGTGTGAGCACTTTAATCAAGGCTGTGCAATGGCATGCATAACACAGCTAACCAGTGTAAATCATGACATGATCTAAACAGTTGTTTATTGGCCAGCATTATGTATGGCAAACATATACAAAGCAGGCACACATAACATATCCTGACATTTGAAGTGAAGCATGCCCTGACACTGCTTCATGCAACATTCAGATGACTGTAATTTGACAAAAAAAATGGAAATTGACAACATAACATTAGTGTTGGAACCTCCTATGTTTAATAATGATGTCTGCCTCATTAAACTGTCCAACTAATTATCTGACAAGATATCACTATTTCAATTATTTTTATCCTGCATGTGTTCCCTGAGCAGTTATGTTTGTGTGTGAATGTAAACTGTATTCTAGGTGTATGTGCACATAATGAGTCACATGAACAGCCACCAATTAACATTACTATAATGAAGACAAAGTGAGGTGACAATACCATGGCAAATATGAAAGCCATATGACAAACAGCTGAGCCAGGCAGCATGGTCATTGGTTGACCCCATATCAATTTAAGGACTACAAAGTTACCAAACAGCAATAATGCTCAATCACAAACACAACCTGTGACTCATGAGAATCTAGTATATCCTGTGCAAACATTGTCTGTCTACAACTGTATGCATGACCTACCTAGCTACCAACCTATATTTATAACCAATCACTACACTAGAAATTGCAAACATCCTGATGTTGCTTGCTGATTATGAAATGATTTCAAAAAATGTCTGTATACACAAGTATCCTCAAACACAGGATACAAGTATGTTTTAACAAAGCCATCAAAAGTGTTGCAGGCAGATACAATAACTTGAAAACATACTACAAAGCAGACTCCCATTCAGTATGTGAATAAGCAAACTATGCACAACAGATCAATCATTGAAAACCACATTATTACCTACAAGTATACTAACACATAGACTGCAAACTGGTAAAATAACAAAGAAGGCAAGCTAGCTGTTGACACTCCACACTTTTATTGTAAGCGCTTTTGCTGAAGCAAATGCCCCAACTTCTTCAGACAACTTAACATAACACAATACACCCAATATATATTTCAATCAATTAATTAATTAAAACCAGTTAAGACAATACGAATTTAAAAATACAAACACTTAAAAACCATACATATAAAAATATGGCAATATTTTATATATATATATATATATATATATATATATATATATATATATATATATATATAAATAACTATCACTTTTATCATAGTATATAAGCTTTTAATTTGTCACACAATATGTCATGTCACCACTAAGTTGTATGATTAAAAACTAAAATGTTACAATGTATGTACTCATAATAAATACTGAATAAATAACTAACATAAAACTAACTAACATGAAAATATGTGGACACATCCTAAAAAATTCAAATGTTCTGAATCGAAAGTAAAGTAAAGAAAGGACAGAAAAAAATGCAACCTTTTTAAATTCTACAGTATAAGTGAATTATATAAAAACACATCAACTTAGAATTGTATATAAAATAAGCATATGTTTAAAGTCTATCAAAATTATTCACTATCACCCCTTTTCACCTAGAAAGTGCCTTAAGCTTTAAAATGCATTTAATTGAGGCATATTAATTTAAACCTGGTGGTATATGAGCAAAAGTACGAAGTACATAAGCTCACATTCTTCTAATTTAAGTTCCCATGGACCACCCCTCCTACTATATTCAACCTGTTGTAAAACAGTAAAGAGGAACCTATGTGTGGGATTATCCAAAATGTGTTTAGCTAAAGCATTTGTAGTTGTTTTCCTATGTATACTATATCAGTGTTCATATATCCTCTGTTTGAGTTTCCTTTCTGTTTTGCCAATATAATATGATGGACATTATTCACAAAGTGCCACATAAACTACTCATTTAGAATCACAGTTAAATTTCCCTTTAACTACATAAGTTCTATCTCTGATGGTAAACTTATCACCTATTTTAATAAATTTACACAGCTGACAACATCTGCATTTTTTCATGCCATTAATTCCTTTGTTTTCATCTCTTTCCCTCTCCAATAAACTTTTCAAGTTTGGCCCTCTTCTATAATTAAAACATGGTCCTGCAGCTAATATTTTGCTTAGACTATTGTCCTCCAAATGTTTGGCCCAATTCTTAATTAAGATGCCTTTTATGTTCTTAGCATCCATAGAAGAGGTAATCAGAAAACTGTTACCTATATTATTCATGTGAATATTCCTCTGGCTAAATTCTACAATAGTCTGCTCATAAATTTCCCCATATCCTTTCTGTACTATGAGTTTAAAATACCCAGAGGTCCTCTTAGCATTAACTTCTTGAAAAATATGGTCAAGAAAGCATTCTGGATAACCCCTCCTTAGAAACATGTTATTCAATAGTTCACATTCTAGTAAGTAATCACTGTCAGAGGAGCTCATTCTGGCCGCCCTTACCAGTTGCCCTTTCACAACAGCTTTTTTCTGGTGGTAAGGGTGGCTGCCTGTAAAATGTAAAAATGCATTCGAATAAGTAGGTTTACGATATATAATAGTCCTATACCTACTATTGGCTCTATCTTTAATTAATTGTACATCCAAAAAATTAATGGAATCACAGCCTATTTGGAAGGTAAATTCCAAAACGTCAGTTAGTTCTGTAATAGCTCTAATAAAAGGTTTGACAGTTAGGGTCTCCCCTTTCCAAATGAAGAACATGTCACCCTGATATCTCATGTACCATAAAACATTGCCCTGAAACAATCCATTATAGAATAATAATACCATTTGCAAATAAGCCATTACACAATTTGCAAAACTACCCGCACAGGGTGACCCCATCGCGACTCCTGTTTTTGCAAATAAAATTCTCCATTGAAATACATAAATTTGTTAGACAACACTAGCTCAAGGAGGGTCATGACCACATAGATATCACTTTCATTCATACCTTTCATGTTTAAAAACTCTCTGACCCACTGTATACCTAACTCATGTGGTATTACTGTATATAAATCCTTTATATCTACTGTGAGAAAGGTATAGTTTTCATTGCATTCTAAGTTGTTGATTCCCTCAAAATAACTCCATGAATCATGGCAAATCTGTGATTTGGTTTTGATGAAAGGCTTAAGCTTGTTGTCAGTACATTTTGCACATGAATATGTAATTGACCCTCGCCCATCTACAATAGGTCTAAATGGTGGGTTATGAAGATTTTTTATGTATTTTCAGGGAACCAAAAAGGGTGGGTATATAGGAGCTGGCATAGTCAAATACTGCAAGATATCAATACTAATACTACCCTCTAAAAACAAATCATTAAGTGTGCTATTAATTTCCTTATAAGCACTGTTGACCTCATTTAGGCTAACATGTTCATAAATGTCACTTTGAAGATATTCAAGCATTTTATTTATATATTCACTTTGGTCCATAAACACCAGACCCCCTCCCTTATCAGGTTTCATGACCCTGATTTGACATATTTTCAACAACTGTAAAAAGTCAAGTTCTTCAGAGGTTATGTTTTTATGGTAATTCCCATTGTTATGTTTATTATATAACAAAGCTCTCAAATCCATTTCACATATCTTCTCAAAACTGGCAAGAGATTCATGAAGGGGAGGGTTAAACAAACTAGAAACTCTAAGACTGTTTTTGAGGGAAGAAATACTGCCCATTAAACATGTTAGATTTAGTTTATGAACAAACAGTTTGAGATCAATGATGGTTCTAGCTAAGTCGGCTTTCTTATCTGGAACAAATGAGAGCCCCTTAGCGAACACATCAACTGTCTTTTCATCAAAGTCTATTGTTGTAAAATTGAAGATTTTAAAATCCTTTTCAGAACTTATGTGGATTTGAAGTTTCTTTCGTGGACCCTGGATCAACTCCTCCACCAAGTCTGGCATCTCCGTTGTTGCTGGTTCCTGTTGTTGGGCTATTGGTTGCATTGGTTCCCTTGGTGCTCCTGAAAACCCTGGTTATTGTTCCTTATGTCTGTAGTATTATTATTTTGTTCTGCTCATTGTTGAGTGATGTTGCCCTGTTGTTGGTGACATTTAATTCTTTCACTGCATTGTAAAGGTGGCGTTTGTGGTTGTATGCTCTCATTACTTAAGGCCTCTTCTCCATTTTCATTATCATCGAGTGGGCGTTGACTAAGCACATTCTGCAAGCCGCTCATAGTTTCACTCACTTCTGGAGGTGAGGGCTATGCAATCCCCTTTGAATATTCATTAACGTCCCTTAAATTTTTTTTCTTTTTAGTTTCAATGGCTTTACCCATAGCTGAGTCTATACTTGTAAAAATATGTCCATAGTCATATTTGTATCTTGGAAAGTCAGGATTGGTGATAATACTATGTTCCAAAATTTCGAGGTCAGCTTTCAACCCCTCAATTTGTAGATCATACTGTTTGATTAGGGTTTCTAAGAATTCAACCCCATGTCGGTCCAACAGCTGGATCAATTCATAGTAGAAAGGAGAGTTGTAAACCAACTCGACAGGATAAGGCCATTGGCGAAACCCTCTTGGTATAATTCTTTTTGAAATACACTCACAGAAGTATGAAACTTCCAGTTGTAACTTCCGGCACTTATACAACTTTGTGTCGAACTCATTGAGATGTGCCATTATAGGTGCAGTAGAATTCTCATTTCCAGTATTCATGTTGCAGTCCACTTTAGTTGAAAAAAATGAAGAAGCTCTCAAATACTCCATCATTGAAGGAAAAGAGCCAGGCATTTGTGTGTTACTATGCCCTTCACTTGATGCAGACATTTGTAAATTATGTGAGTTACCATGCCCTTCAATTAATGTTTGTTTCCTACTCACAGCTTGAGGATTGTCTTCTAGCAAGTTACCCCGACTGGAACTTGCACTCAGAGTTCCACTTGATACTTCAGCATAAGAAAGTATCATAGACTACAAACAGCAGACAAAGCATTACAATCCTAGATATGTAACATCTATCACACCATCAGAGTGACAGTTATACATGACTGATTGTCATTTAGAATGTGACCTACACTTCAAAAAAATATCTTCAGAAGACATGGTTTCCTGCTAAATAATATTTAATCATGTTTCTATTTCAGTCAGACTTGTAAGCACAGGTGTAGGGTGAATATTGCAGCACTTACCTTACTGATACATGATGGATATTCCTGCATTATAAGCAATATAAATGGAATATCAAAAATACAGGCATGTAACAAGGATCAGATACATTTTATTTTACAAAACAAAGTAAGCAACATACCTCTCTCCCTCCACTGCTCCTCCAGGCTGTGCATCCACTTAATGTTCTGCATTCCAACTGTATGTTGGACCATCTGACTCCCTCCAATTATAAGGAGGAGAAGGTTGTTGAAGTGAATTTGATAATGACTGGCATAATTCCACATGAAAGTAATTTTACAAATGTTATCGTCTTCCAGAAAAACTCTTTGGCAGAAATATAACAGTTTTTTCCAAGTTTTACACATAACACTTTATTTAAAGAGGTGCTGTTGACAGAACATTATGAATTATAGATGTATACATATAAGTACAGTAAGGAATTGAGTTATTTGTAAGCATGAACAAAATAACTGATAATATTAATAAGCAGGTATGTACATCAGAATTTCTCACAATGTCTGAAAGACACGATGAGAATATAATATGTTTCCACTATGCAAAGTTAAACCCACAGCACACCATGCTGGACTGTTTCTTTACAGGCCAAGCTAGCAGCTAACAGACATTCCTTATGAACAAATACTTATTGCATGTATCTATCCATATTCCTGCAGACAATTGATGAATACAGTAATATCAGACAAATAACTGCTATATGCCAGCATGAGCCACACAAATAACATCTATCAACATGTATTACAAATATAAAGATATGTGTAGCCAGTTGGGCAGGCATTCTTCTTCTTCTTCTTTCGGCTGCTCCTGTTAGGGTTCACCACAGCAGATCAACTGTTTCCATTTTCTCCTGTCCACTGCATCTTGCTCTGTCACACCAACCACCTGCATGTCCTCTCTCACCACATCCATAAACCTTATCTTAGGCCTTCCTCTTTTCCTGTTACCTGGCAGCTTCATCCTTAGCATCTTTTTCCCAATATACTCTGCATCCCTCCTCAGCACATGACCATACCAACGTAATCTTGCCTCTCTGGCTTTGTCTCCAAACCTTCCAACCTGGGCTGACCCTCTAATATACTTAATCCTAATCCTGTCCATCCTCGTCACACACAGTGGAAATCTTAACATCTTCAACTCTGCCACGTTAAGCTCTAACTCCTGCCTTTTTGTCAATGCCACTGTCTCCAACCCATATAATATAGTTGGTCTCATTACCCTCTTGTAGACCTTCCCTTTCACTCATACTGGTACTTGTCTGTCACAAATCACTCCTGACACTCTTCCCCATCCAGTCGATCCTGCCTGCACTCTCTTCTTCACCTCTCTTCCACACTCACCATTACTCTGAACTGTTGATCCCAAGTACTTAAACTCATTCAACTTCACCACCTCTACTCCCTGCATCCTCACCATTCCTCTATCCTACCTCTCATTCACACACATATATTCTGTCTTAGTCCTGCTGACCTTCATTCCTCTTCTCTCTAGAGCATATCTCCACCTTTCCAGGGTCTCCTCCACCTGTTCCCTGCTCTCACTACAGATCACAATGTCATCTGCAAACATCATAGTCCACGGGGACTCCTGTCTGATCTCGTCTGTCAACCTGTCCATTACCACTGCAAATAAGAAAAGGCTCAGAGCTGATTCTTGATGTAATCCCACCTCCACCTTAAATGCATCTGTCACTCCCACCGCAGACCTCATCGCTGTCACACTACCTATTCTTCTTGGGTTACACAAATGTGATTGTAATAAGAATATTCACTTTGTTAAGAGGAATGTAGTAAAGAAGTTATTTATTACTTATTATTCAAGCATACACAGGTAGACTTATATTGTCAACATATTACAGATAACTATGAAATGCATAGCCATCAGTGATACATGAGTAAAGTGGATGTGTGAAATGATGTTGTTATATGCCAGAAAACAGATGTAAATTTGCAATGTGCAAAATCTTCATTATAAACTTTACTGATTAAATAAACCCCATGAGAACAGAACTCATAGTTATATGGAAAACAGTCACCATGCCATCTTAATTATCCAGATGAGATAATGGTCAGAACTGTTAGTTTGAAGAGGCATGCATCAGCTATATTTGGGACACAGCTCTAACTCTTAATTTCTTAAGAATACTTAGGTGTACATTGGATTGTTACACTCAATGTAGACATTCACTACCTGTCAATGTACCTTAGTGACCATCCAATGAAGCTCCTCGGCATCCCTCTAATGCAGGTCAACGTAGTGGTGTGGAACCTGTGCTCCAATCAGGTAAATCCCTGTATATCATCAATGATGAATGAATTCTATGAATGATTTCTGTCATCAATGGTCCTTCACAATCCTGCTCCAAATTTTGATCATTGCGAAGTTCCAAGGTCTGGCTCTCATGTGATGCTCCACTCCAGCATAGAAGTTCAACATTTATGTGGTCTCCTCCTCAGATCAATTGGGCACCCAGTCATGTCAAAGCCTCCTGGAAGTAACCATCCTGTTAATGTCAATAATGTCAATAAATCAATGTAGTAAAAGCACAGATCTGAAAATTGATCACTGATGTCCCACTCATTTCACAGGAAGCAAATTGTCTGATTTGTAAATGTATCAAAATCAATATTTAAAAGTGGCACTTATGTCATGTTATCAGATCATTGAAAAATAAAGGGCATCTGACACACTTGTGCCTGTTTAATGATACCTGTTGGGTGCTTGCACAGAGCACCTTCCTGCTATGCTGATCTATAGGTTAATGGATCAAATTTGGAGAAATTATGCAGATGTGAGCAAATTGGAACTCAAAACCTCAAATTTTAATGAACATCATTAATTATGTATAGTGCAAATGATACTTAAAAGTTGTATGCACATAGCTGCTCTGACTTTCAGTTATACCTAACTCATATACCATATATACTCACAAACTCATTGGTGCATCTCAATACCGGACGATTGCCAAATTCCGGTAGTAATGGCCACACAGGTAAAAAACACACTCTCCAAAGTTAAGAATACAGCACCCATGGGACCAGATGACTGTGTTTTACATGAACTACAAAATGAACTGGCACCTCACCTAAGTGTCATGTTTAATCATAGCCTCACCTCAGGCTTTGTGCCCACTGAGCAGCACACAGATACAGTTATCCTACTCCACAAGGTGGGATCCACCTTGGATCCCAGGAACTACCACCCCATCAGTCTGACAAGCCTGATCTGCAAGGCCATGGAATGTATTATCATGGAACTTACAAACAAAGACATTGACAACCTTCAAACACTGGACCCCACCCAATTTGGGTTCGTGAAGGGCCGATCTTGTCTCCTGAATCTGACTGACTTCTTCGAATCAGTCTCCAGAGCCGTAGACAAGGGTAAGGCAGTCCACACAGCCTAAGTGGACCTCGCCAAGGCCTTTGACACCATCCCCCACAATGGAATCATAAATAAACTTACTAAGCTGGGCATTATTCCTTATGTCACTCGATGGGTTGCCAACTGGCTTACTGACAGATCCCACACTGTAAAAGTAGCTGACTCTAAATCCAGCTCCAGACAAGTGAAAAGTGGAGTACCTCAGGGTTCAATCCTGGGACCACTCTTGTTTGGCATCTACTTCTCTGAAGTACAGGCCAATACTAAGGGACTCTGGCAAACAAAGTTTGCAGATGACTGCAAACTGGTAGACATTACTGACTCTCCAAATGATGTGGATAGTCTACAAAGGGCCTTACAGAAACAGATGCTTGGTGCCAGAGCCATGGGCTAAAGTTCAATGCCAAGAAATGTATAGTTATCCCCTTTGGGAAAATCATGTTCCCATGAATTACCATATAGGTGGCAGTACACTAAACACCGAAAGTGTGATAAGAGACTTAGGGGCACAGGTGAACAGTGGTCTCACCTTCGATAACCATATCACCACAACAGTTAGGAAATCCTTCTGTGTGGCACTCCTCATCACTAAGGGCTTTTCATCCAGAAAAAAGGAGGTCATTGTTCCACTGTACTCATCCCTCATTAGACCCATTATAGAATAAAATGCCCCATTTGGTATGTACCTCTCAAGACACTTGCAACAACTGGAAAGGCCACAGAAATACTTCAATAAAAGAATCACAGGCCTAAAGCAGATGTCCTATGCTGACCACGTTAAAAAACTCCAGCTATACTCTGTCGCATATCGTCTACTCAGAGGCGATCTCTGCTTAACATACAAGGTCATGTCAAACCAAAAGCTGTTGGACATGCTACACTTAAAGAAATCCCAATCCCTCAGAGCCACACGCTCCAGGGATCTAAACCTTGTCATCACAATAAACAAAACATGCTGGAGGGATAGGTTCCTGACCCAGAACTCCCAAGTCTCTGGAATAGACTGCCCATACATGTCAAGCAGAGCGCCTCTTTGGCCCTCTTCAAAAGGAATCTTGACAATTGGATGGGAGAAAGAACATTTTCCTCAGGGATCATGTCAGTCGCCTTGCTAGACAGGGGTCCAGGAAGTAAATAGTGTGGGAAGAAATAGCCAAGGAATTGTTATGGCTAGGCTTGTATAGGCCCTATGCCGATAGCCTAGTACCAGCCTATGAACCTATGAACCTATAAACCTATGAACCTATAGGTAGCTGAAAAGTTAATTTGGTACCTTCTAGCATTGCTGCTTTGGGGAATAACAGCTCATTATACACCAATGATAACTTTATTCATTATCAAATGTATCTCTTTAGACTGATGCATTTATGGAAATGTGTGCATTATGAAAAATGTTTGTCACTTAATGGAGTGTTGTGTGATTTGCCTGTATGCATACTTGTGTTGACATCTGCAACAAAAACATACAGTAATTTCCCATATGTAGTTGTACAGACAGATTTAATTAGCAAAACTGAACAGTACATAAAGATAGATTTATAGAGTTTCTGTATATCTTGCGGGTGACTCCATACACTCTTTGGTGTATGTAGGGAAAACTACGGATTACAATGTTATCCATATGCTCATATGTAGTATGTATTACTTTTGCTGTTATAGAAATGTTTTCATTGATGATTCTTACAACAAGCAATAGAACTACATCAGTACAAAAAGGATACATATTATCTTTGCTTACAGATCCTGAGGTTTTCCAACACTTTTCGTAAATTGTTCAATTCATAATTTACAGATACTCTCCACTGATGTGGATGACATTCACTGTCCAGTAATGCATGTGTTTGATATAAGGTCATCATGGATAACATTTCATATGACAGATAGTTTTAGACTGATTGTCTGTTTAGGCTGAAATTGCATTAGAACTCAACTACAGCCACCACATATTTCTGTTGTGTACATATCTTTTTGCAATATGACAATATGAAAGGCATACAGAGTGCATGGTGCCTGTGACTGCCTCTCTATCCTGAGACAGTAATCAAGGAGCCTCAATTTTCACCACTGACTCTGGTGAAAGATGGCAACTAAGAACAGGAATGAGTTTACGCAGTATTTTAAGATGCAGCTGTCTACATCAAGCATAATTTTCCCCAAGAGCACACAAGTAACACACTCCCAACCAAGGGCTGGCTCTCCGTTTCTCCAGATCATGAACAATGCTCACTTTGGAGCACTGTGTCCCAGTTCCAAGTAGATATTTGATTTTCATACATACACACACACACACACACACACACGCACACACACACACACACACACACGCACACACATGCACTTGGGAAAGGCTGGTACAGATTTACTAGCTGTACCCCTTTTGCCCAGACTATAAGGTAACCACGCTGCCATCAGTCAACTACTCTCAGGCTCTTACAAGGGTTTCCAATTATACTGAGTAAAATCAATACTAATATAAATGGAAGACTGTAACCAAACCAGCAAGGCTTTTGTAGTGGCCAAGACATCACTAAAATAAGCACAAGTGCCCTCAAGATGTTAAAAAGTATTGTCTAAAAGATCAGCCACAATGAAAGGTATAAAATATTTAACAATAAATAATAAAATAGAAAACATGAACATACAAAATATCCCAGTACAATAAACACCAGAGTTTCAATCACAGGAGAAATAAAAATAACACAGTTGGACAGATTCAAACAGATGCAGAAAAACATACTGACATACTTAATCTCACTGTATTTCCTGACTGTCTAAAGAATAACTATTCCCTAGCTAACTTAATTAATACAGCAATGCAAGATTAGATGCTGAGATACTTACTTCCACAAGGCATGGTTAAGAGCTTTTAACTAAATGGAACACACCAGAAGTGTATATTATCATAGATCTTTTATATCAGGTTCTAAAGAAAACAAAACAAAACAAACTGCTATGAGAATTCCACCCTCTAAGTGCTGGTTATAGAATAACATCACATTTGATCACCTGACTCTTGTACAATACACACTCAGAGCTTTGCTGAGATCTGTCGCAGTATTTGAAAGCTATAAAACAATTTCAAAAACGTCTACACTTCCCTTCCAAAATTCTTTGTTTAAGCATATACATTTAATTAGTTATAATAACACTGTTGATACATTTCCAACACAATTTATTTATTTGTTAACTGGAAAGTCCGTCTTGGAACGTATCCAATTTTCAATATAGGCCCAAGGAGAAACACTCCCGATGCATATATTTGAACGTGGGAGGAAACTGGAGCACCTGGTGGAAACTCACACAAATGCAGCGAGGACATGCAGACTCCACACAGAAGGCACCCCAGCCAAGAATCAAACCAGATAACCTCTTGCTGTGAGGAAATAATGCTACTGCTGCACCACTGTGCCATCCAAAAGTCTGTGTGACAACCAAATGACACAAAACCATTCAAAAAACTCCATGTAACCATGCTGACACTGGCTACTTTCTCTGGCACAGATAGCAACATCTCACATCATCACTGTGCCTGTGGCATATTTTTGTTGTGTTTCAGCCTCTGTTCCCCAGATATCCACTGTAAAGGGTTTATATCACATAGATGATCTCTACAGAAATCATGTTATGTTTTTTCCTAGTATTATGTATGTAGTCATTGCTGTATAGTTTTATATGTAACATTATTATATGACACAGACAATATTTATTAGAATTTGCATTGCAAAGGAATGCATTGTGTTTACAGTGGTATAAGCATCTCTATAAGTGGGTCTCCATATAAATCTGAGCACATGCATATCATTGTCTTTCAGATGGCAAACAGACCTAGGGGTGAGATTTTCTACCCACAGGAGAATGAGATTTTAACAGATGCTCTGTGACAACTTAGATGGAGATTCCGTGGATGGGCAAGAACTACAGTATGCAGGAAAGGAATCTGGGCTTACTTCACTAACATGATTAATGCAGTGGGAGGTCACAATAGATCCCATGAGGCATGTTGCTGATACAGCTCGGACAATGATCTTCCTTGCAGCTGAAATGGTATGACAGTATGAGAGATCAAGGGTCATCACTGGTGGTGGCCCACCATTGAAATGCTCTGATGAGATCACACTGTTTCTTGCATCCTAGCATATGGCAAGTGGGGAATGCTGCATACCCAGGGTTAGATAGAAGCAGGTCTTCCAGGCTGCACATGTGTTACTTTGCATGACACTTATGACTTTAGAGTAAATCATTGCATATTGCTGATGTATGCATATTCATGTATTGTCATTTTTGTTTTTCAGCAGCAAAATTGCATTGTGGACATGGGTCCACACAGGGTGATGACATACAGCATAAGTGTAATGATATGTAGCCATGCAACTGCATTGCAGACCTAACAGTGTAACCAACTTGTGTAATGTTGGTTCTCAGGTCCATCTACTTTTGTACAACAGCAAGAAATGACAGATGAGTATCTCTATAAAACGTTACTGTAACCATTATCTGTTATTGCCTCAGCCTTATATTATGCCACCACAGTTCACTGTCATATTGTTATTTCTCTTATACTGCAAACTACAGATACATCCTCTCGGGGCAAAAGCTGTGCATGTACAACTACAGACAGACCAGGTATATTACCATGACATGTTCATTGATTGCAGCAGTGTGTAGTAGACAGGTGTCACATGAAATTAATGTCATTGTTTTTCTACAAGGGGACAGCTGACCAACAAGTGCACCATACATCACATGAGTATCAGCAGTTCCTGTTACTATTTTGTATATGTCACTATCTGACTATTCCATTGCCTGCATACATGACTGTGTTATCTTTCTCTTTAGTTGACCACTACAGGATATGAATTACAACGCACGAACTCACAACATCGGGAGGCTGTCATTGCTGTTATTCCTTTTGATGTCCACCATTAATACTGTGTCTTACCCATTCAGAGGACAGACTACATCAGCATCTAGTAAACAAACAGCTGGTATGTGGATATAATATCTACTGTATGTTTTAATACTATTGGAATGGTCTATGCTGGCAATGATATGATTAAGAATGCTATGTTTATGCCTTTGCTTCCCTGCAACAGATGCATTTCATCCCTCTCCTCCAGCGCCATCTTCCTACAAGTACTTGTAATGTGTGTGTTATGGTTGTATTTCTCATATATGTCATGTATGTTGGATATGCAATATACTTGTCAACTCCCTGTTATATAGATTCTGTGGCTCATACAAATAAGATTTCATAGTAAGTCATTGTTAACTGTGACATTGTAGTGAGATATATGTGTCAAATGTCATTAATGATATGCAGCATGTGTTGCAAGCACATTCTCCTAATCCATGGCATTTGTCTCTTCTTTTATCATATCAACTGCCTTTATCCTCCATTAGCCCATCAGCTGTCCCTGATGTGTGAGCTGATGTGTCTCAGTATGGTAGCATGGCCCCTGACATACAGGGAAGTGACATGGTGATACAGTCTGGCCCAGGTGATGACAGTCATGTGGATATGGCTGTAGCCTCAGATTTGGAGGAGAACTTGTCCAGCCATTCTGACAATGAGATGACATTGAATGGTGGACAGGATGAGGCCTGTGGACAACAGACCCAGTTGAGACTATTGCTGTTTTTGACAAGTCCCTACAACACAATGGTACTTTCCATTGCAGTAGACATAGGTGTGCAGCTAGTGCACATGTTAGAGGTTTTCTCACTACTCCTATAGGTAAATGAACATTCTCAGTTACATCATGGATTTCCTGTCCATGCAGTTGTGTGTGCCGCAGATCATGTTTCACATCACCTGAGCTCTTTTGGTCCTTAGCATTCTCATCTGCTGACCTTCTGGTCATATTATTTGAGAATTTAAAATTGTAGCAATTGCAAATCAGACAGTAAACCTATATAGCTGCAGCTCAAAATACTGAAAGCACATTTGACTGAAACGTTTTGAGGTGGTGAAAAAGCACTGACAGAACTGATTGCACAAATGATGGAATGCTCATTTTTATAATGCTTCAAAGTAGAGTTGTGCAGGAAAATGATAAGTACATGTATTTATGTTGCATTTATTTATTTGTTTATTTATTTATTAAACTTTCTTTTTCTGCTAGTTGAGCTGATCTAATAACCATTTTCAGTTATGATTCAGGATCTTAATAAGTAAAGCAAAGTTAAAGAGAAGCACAGTAATGCACTAAAGTGCAATATGAGAAGGTTATGGTGTATGTGACACAGAATACAATTTACTGAACAGCTAAAAGGTGCTCTCCCAGATTCAGCAAGCAGCCATGCAGGAATAAGTTATTGCTGCATGGCAGGGACTATTCCTGTGCAGCATGGCAGAGTGTCATGCATATGTATGAAGGTGCACTGCCATGCTGTAAAACGGACATGGTTCTGTGTACGAGTGCAGGCGGTGTTTCTGAGAGCAGAGCTCCCACAATGCACATGCCCTCTGCACTCCAGAATTGCCATTCAGCAGTTTAAAATGAGCTAGAATGCTAGTAACACCCCCCCCCAACCTATCAGGGTAAGAAATCTGGACAAAGCCATAAGGCACAATCATTCCTACCAGGCTAAACATTGATAGAATAACAGCTTTAGCGTAAGCACATTGTGCAAACCTCCCAACCCATTAGAGTAAAAAATGTGGACAAAGCCATAAGAGACAATTGTCGCTACAAAGCAGAAAGTTGACAGAATAACAAGTTCTGCATTAGCATGGATATTCTGAAAGGTACAAATAAAAACACAACAAAAAATATATTTTTTTACATATGCAATAAAGTTTAAGCGTAGCTGCACAGGTGTGCCTGTTGCTTAGCTATGCTTAGCCCAGCTGAAAAGGCATGATAAGTTAAAAAGCAATAGACATCCAGCAAAAACAAAAGTGTAATAGTGTAGCAGTTAGAGAGTATGCCTTGCATGTAGTCATTTACGGTTCGAGCCTCACCAAAGCCATTTCCACTTTGTATGTGTAATATGTAAGAAGTAACTGATTTTGCTCAACCAGAGTAGTGTATTAGGCCCAGATGTGAGTTGTCAGTGTAATAAAGTAGTGGAACTCCCGTATAAATACAAGTGCCCAATACAGTATAGTCACACAAGAATAAATTAATCACAGCACATTGGGGGATGTCAGGGAAGGTAAATACATCTATATTATGTAATGAATGGTGAATAAATCCCATACAGGTGGTAGACCAATATAATAAAACATAAGCAATGCTAAGCATTGCACAGCTTTGTTGACCGGGTGTAAGAATTCTGTACATATGAATAATAAGCAATAAATAGCCAACCTTAGCTAAGCAGGTTTGCCTGTAGCTTAATTTAGCTCAGCATTTTCAAAACCATCCAGTCATGGCAAAGGGTGGAACATTAGCCATATTTAAACCCTGCAGGCAGGAATACAGCTCATAACTGGTTGTAGCTCTCCACTTAGGCAGTATGGCATTTGTTGGAGAGGGCATGTGCTTTCGGGCACAGTTCTGGGGAAAACATACAAGGTCATGGTAGGATTCCTGGTAAAAAAACATGACATGAGACTGCTGCAGGACCAGTATCAAGACTCCCAATATAAAGCA